>NW_028317982.1:13912500-14102690 GCF_062004578.1 Staurois parvus | reverse complement strand
ACTCTGGACCTGGCAGCAGCATGAGGAAGCGGTATATAGGGGCCTATGGCAGATTAGGGGCCTGGCAGCAGCTATAGGAGGCACATAATCTGCCAGCACCCTATGTCAAAAAATTCTACACACCAGCAGTGTGTGAGGAGACCTGAAAGTGGCACATGGCAGAGTGTGGCGATGGAGACAGCAGCAATGGGAGGCCGTACAGGGACCCATGAGAGACTCTGGACCTGGCAGCAGCATGAGGAAGCGGTATATAGGGGCCTATGGCAGATTAGGGGCCTGGCAGCAGCAATGGGAGGCCCGTAATCTGCCAACACCCTATGTCAAAAAATTCTACACACCAGCAGTGTGTGAGGAGACCTGAAAGTGGCACATGGCAGAGTGTGGCGATGGAGACAGCAGCAATGGGAGGCCGTACAGGGACCCATGAGAGACTCTGGACCTGGCAGCAGCATGAGGAAGCGGTATATAGGGGCCTATGGCAGATTAGGGGCCTGGCAGCAGCAATGGGAGGCCCGTAATCTGCCAACACCCTATGTCAAAAAATTCTACACACCAGCAGTGTGAGGAGACCTGAAAGTGGCACATGGCATGAGACACTGTGGACCTGGCAGCAGCATGAGGAGGCGGTATATAGGGGCCCATGGCAGATTAGGGGCCTGGCAGCAGCTATGGGAGGCCCATAATCTGCCAGCACCCTATGTCAAAAAATTCTACACACCAGCAGTGTGTGAGGAGACCTGAAAGTGGCACATGGCAGAGTGTGGCGATGGAGACAGCAGCAATGGGAGGCCGTACAGGGACCCATGAGAGACTCTGGACCTGGCAGCAGCATGAGGAAGCGGTATATAGGGGCCTATGGCAGATTAGGGGCCTGGCAGCAGCAATGGGAGGCCCGTAATCTGCCAGCACCCTATGTCAAAAAATTCTACACACCAGCAGTGTGTGAGGAGACCTGAAAGTGGCACATGGCAGAGTGTGGCGATGGAGACAGCAGCAATGGGAGGCCGTACAGGGACCCATGAGAGACTCTGGACCTGGCAGCAGCATGAGGAAGCGGTATATAGGGGCCCATGGCAGATTAGGGGCCTGGCAGCAGCTATGGGAGGCCCGTAATCTGCCAGCACCCTATGTCAAAAAATTCTACACACCAGCAGTGTGTGAGGAGACCTGAAAGTGGCACATGGCAGAGTGTGGCGATGGAGACAGCAGCAATGGGAGGCCGTACAGGGACCCATGAGAGACTCTGGACCTGGCAGCAGCATGAGGAAGCGGTATATAGGGGCCTATGGCAGATTAGGGGCCTGGCAGCAGCTATAGGAGGCCCATAATCTGCCAGCACCCTATGTCAAAAAATTCAACACACCAGCAGTGTGTGAGGAGACCTCAAAGTGGCACATGTTTGAGGCATGATTCATGGCGGATTTAGTCAGTTGTGTCAGGAACTGGTGGTTTGAAATCCAGACTAATCCACGCCTGATTCATTTTCACAAACGTGAGTCTCTCCACACTTTGGGTGGACAGTCGTGTCCTCCGCGGAGTTACAATACCTCCTGCCGCACTAAACACGCGCTCCGATGCCACGCTACTGGCCGGGCATGACAGCCTTTCAAGGGCAAATTCAGCTAGTTGGGGCCAAAGGTCAAGTTTCGTTGCCCAGTAGTCAAGGGGATTGTCTACCTCGGTTGGCAGGGTGCTGTCCAAGTAGGCCCAAGCCTGTTGTTTGAGGTCCTGCTCCAGGTCCACCTGATGCTGCTGCTGCTGCTGCTGCTGCTGCGGCTGGTTAGTAGTTTCCTCACTGCGCTGGTGAAGAAAGCTACTCATCATCGACTGCAGACTGAGGCAGCCGCTGCTGGTGGAGCTGCCACTGCTCCTACCACCCCACCCCTCCCCTGCTGCCATGGCAGCGGAACGCGAGCGCACAGGGCCCACAGTGTCTGAGGATGGACGTTGGCGCACAAAGGCAGAGACCAACTGACTACATAGGTGGTTTTTATAGTACGTTATTTTGGCCTCCCTCTCAGCAGGTGTGAAAAAGGCCACCATTTTGGAACGGTAGCGAGGGTCCAACAAGGTGGACAGCCAAAAGTCATCCCTCTGTCTGATGGTTATTATTCGGCTGTCGCTACGCAAGCAACCGAGCATGCTATGGGCCATTTGTGCCAAGGAATGCGAGGGACTCCCTGCCTCCATCTCCACAGCATACTGCCACGGTGCGTCTGGGTCCTCCTCCTCCTCCTCTACCAGATGCTCCTGCTCCTCCACTCCTGTCCGCTGAGTGGAAAAACCACCCATTTCACTCAATAATTCCTGAGCACAAATGTCCTCCTCTACCTCCTCCTCTTCTTCCTGTCCTGCCCCCACAGGGGTCATGTGGCGTTGAGATCTGTGCGCCACGTCTACCGCACCCTGACCAGCCATTGTTAACAGCATTTGTTCAAGGACGTGCAACAGAGGAATGACGTCGTTCATCCCATAGTCCTGCCGACTCACGAATAGCGTGGCCTCCTCAAAGGGCCTGAGCAAGCGGCAGGTGTCACGCATGAGCTGCCAATGGCTGACATCGAAGTTACACAGGGGAGTACCTTTATCCGCTTGTAACATCAGGAAATCGGTGATGGCCTTTCGCTGTTCGTAAAGGCGGTCTAACATGTGTAGGGTTGAATTCCACCTTGTTGCAACGTCGCAGATCAGGCGATGCTGTGGAATTCCGTTCTGCCGCTGCAGCTCAAGGAGGGTGTGCTTTGCGGTGTAGGAATGGCTGAAATGCATGCAAAGTTTACGTGACATTTTAAGGATGTCTTGCAGTGGGATGGTGGATTTTAAGAACCGCTTGACAACCAGATTGAACACGTTAGCCATGCATGGCGCATGGCACAACCTTCCTTGACGCAGAGCAGACACCATGTTCTTTCTGTTGTCGGTCAACATGGTTCCGATTTTCAGTTTGCGCGGAGACAGCCATCTGTCGATTTCTCTGTTCATTACACTCAGAAGTTCCTCCCCTGTGTGACTACGTTCGCCAAGGCATACCAGGTGCAGAACAGCGTGACACCGTTGCGCCCTGCACATGTGATATGCCGGTCGGGTAATGGGACTTGGCACGGGGGTGGCGGCTGAGGACACGGCGGAAGAAGAGGTGGTAGAGGCGGACATCTTTGCCGGACCAAGGACGTGCAAACGTGGAGGCAAAAGCGGCGTGACCTGTCCAAGTTGCTGGTGCGGCTGTGACGGCACCACGTTCACCCAGTGGGCCGTAAATGACATGTACTGTCCCTGACCATAGTTACAGCTCCACACGTCGGCGCTGCCGTGCACTTTGGCAGAGACCGACATGCTCAAAGACTGGCCCACCATGTCTTCTACATGTGAATGCAGGGCTGGCACTGCCTTTTTGGCGAAGAAATGACGGCTTGGCACTCTCCACCGCGGCGCGGCACAAGCCATCATTTCTCTGAAAGGTGCTGAGTCCACCACTTGGAAAGGGAGGGACTGCAGCACCAGCAACTTGGACAGGAGGACGTTCAGCTTTTGCACCGTCGGGTGCGTGCTCGCAAACTGTTGTCTCTTGGAAACGGATTCCAAGAAAGACTGCTGACGGAATCCGTGAAGAGGAGTAGCAGGAGAAGGAGCATCTGAACGAGCGGAAGATGCCAACGAGCGACAACTCCCCTCAGCAGAGGTGTTGGAGCCTTGACTGGCTGATGGAGGGCGATTGACGTCGGGTGACGGAGCAAGTAACGGAGCGGGTGATGGAGCGGGGGCTGGGGCGGGCAGAACCGCCGTATCTTTATCACGGTTTTCCCAGGCCACCAAATGGCGACGCTGCATATGCTGCCGCAACGCTGTAGTCCCAACATGGGCCCCCTGGCCACGCTTGACTTTCTGGCCACATAGTCGACATACGGCTACGTTTACTTCCTCGGGCGGCTTGACGAAAAATTGCCACACCGCCGAGTAGGAAACTTTGCCCCCGATACTCCTCACTGGCTGACTGCTGCTTCCTCCGTGCACACCGGCACCACTACTGGCCGTGGTGGTAGGCTGCAGTGCAGCTGGTGCTCTACTCCGTGGACGTTTGGCTCCACTGACACTGCTGCGACCCTGCTGCTGTCTCCTGGGCAACCCACCGACTGTTTTGCTCGCTGCCAAGCTGCCACCCTCTTCTCCTGATGATGCGGAAGAAATTGCCTGATGACGACGAGGCTGCCAAGTGCGATCAACCTCCTCATCATCAAGTAGGGTCTCCGCCTCACTACTAGCCCCCTCGGCTGCGTGTGGGTCAGGAGACAGACCTGTCTCTAGACCGGCTACCGAGCCACTCTCCTCGCCACTACTTCTTCGCCTGGCTGCTGAAAAGGCGGATGTCTCCCCCCGTTCCTGACCGCCCTCTGTTAGCTCTTCCTCACTGTACAGTGGGGCTGAGCCCACAGCATGCGATACTTCGCTTGGTGAGGGAACACCAAAGGACAGGGGCAGGTAGAGGACACGTGATTTCAGTGGGCTTGGTCCCGGGCCATGCCAACTAACGGTTGTGTCTGACGTACCCACCGACCGTTGGCTGTAGGTGTCAGAGGTGACCTGGGAAGAGGAAGACGACCGAGCCAACCAATCGACGACGGCAGGGTTGTCGGTGGAGACACGACCGCTGGATGACACCGGGAGCACTGGCCTCTGGCTGCGAATAGTGCTGCCTCGACCCCTTCCTCTGCTGCCACGTCTGCTCGCTCCTAAAACATTGCCTCCTCTGCCACTCCTCTGCATGTTGTCTGACATACTCTTTAATTAAACGATTATGTGTCCCTGAGTAACAATTCTGTGTCCCTGAGTAACAATTCTGTGTCTGTGCGAGTAACAATTCTGTGGCCCTAAGTAACAGTTCTGTGGCCCTCAGTAACAATTCTGTGTCCCTGATTAACGTTTCTGTGGCCCCAAGTAACAGTTCTGTGGCCCTCAGTAACAATTCTGTGTCTGTGCGAGTAACAATTCTGTGTCTGTGCGAGTAACAATTCTGTGGCCCTAAGTAAAGTTTCTGTGGCCCTAAGTAACAATTCTCTGGCACTCAGTAACAATTCTGTCTGTCCCTGAGTAACAATTCTCTGGCACTCAGTAACAATTCTGTCTGTCCCTGAGTAAAAATTCTGTGGCCCTAAGTAAAGTTTCTGGGGCCCTGAGTAACAATTATCTGGCACTCAGTAACAATTCTGTCTGTCCCTGAGTAACAATTCTCTGGCACTCAGTAACAATTCTGTCTGTCCCTGAGTAAAAATTCTCTGGCCCTAAGTAAAGTTTCTGTGGCCCTGAGTAACAATTCTCTGGCACTCCGTAACAATTCTGTCTGTCCCTGAGTAACAATTCTCTGGCACTCAGTAACAATTCTGTCTGTCCCTGAGTAAAAATTCTGTGGCCCTAATTAAAGTTTCTGTGGCCCTAAGTAACAATTCTCTGGCACTCAGTAACAATTCTGTCTGTCCCTGAGTAACAATTCTCTGGCACTCGGTAACAATTCTGTCTGTCCCTGAGTAACAATTCTCTGGCACTCAGTAACAATTTTGTCTGTCCCTGAGTAAAAATTCTGTGGCCCTAATTAAAGTTTCTGTGGCCCTAAGTAACAATTCTCTGGCACTCAGTAACAATTCTGTCTGTCCCTGAGTAACAATTCTCTGGCACTCCGTAACAATTCTGTCTGTCCCTGAGTAACAATTCTCTGGCACTCAGTAACAATTCTGTCTGTCCCTGAGTAAAAATTCTGTGGCCCTAAGTAAAGTTTCTGTGGCCCTGAGTAACAATTCTCTGGCACTCCGTAACAATTCTGTCTGTCCCTGAGTATGAATTCCGTGGCCCTAACTAGCGTTTCTTTGTCCCTAAGTAAAGTTTCTGTGGCCCTCAGTAACAGTTCTGTGTCTGTGCGAGTAACAATTCTGTGTCTGTGCGAGTAACAATTCTGTGGCCCTAAGTAAAGTTTCTGTGGCCCTAAGTAACAATTCTCTGGCACTCCGTAACAATTCTGTCTGTCCCTGAGTAACAATTCTCTGGCACTCAGTAACAATTCTGTCTGTCCCTGAGTAAAAATTCTGTGGCCCTAAGTAAAGTTTCTGTGGCCCTGAGTAACAATTCTCTGGCACTCCGTAACAATTCTGTCTGTCCCTGAGTAACAATTCTCTGGCACTCAGTAACAATTCTGTCTGTCCCTGAGTAAAAATTCTGTGACCCTAAGTAAAGTTTCTGTGGCCCAGAGTAACAATTCTCTGGCACTCCGTAACAATTCTGTCTGTCCCTGAGTATGAATTCTGTGGCCCTAACTAGCGTTTCTTTGTCCCTAAGTAACAGTTCTGTGGCCCTGAGTAACAATTCTGTGTCTGTGCGAGTAACAATTCTGTGGCCCTAAGTAACAGTTCTGTGGCCCTCAGTAACAGTTCTGTGTCTGTGCGAGTAACAATTCTGTGTCTGTGCGAGTAACAATTCTGTGGCCCTAAGTAACAGTTCTGTGGCCTTCAGTAACAATTCTGTGTCTGTGCGAGTAACAATTCTGTGTCTGTGCGAGTAACAATTCTGTGGCCCTAAGTAAAGTTTCTGTGGCCCTAAGTAACAATTCTCTGGCACTCAGTAACAATTCTGTCTGTCCCTGAGTAACAATTCTCTGGCACTCAGTAACAATTCTGTCTGTCCCTGAGTAAAAATTCTGTGGCCCTAAGTAAAGTTTCTGGGGCCCTGAGTAACAATTCTCTGGCACTCAGTAACAATTCTGTCTGTCCCTGAGTAACAATTCTCTGGCACTTAGTAACAATTCTGTCTGTCCCTGAGTAAAAATTCTGTGGCCCTAAGTAAAGTTTCTGTGGCCCTAAGTAACAATTCTCTGGCACTCAGTAACAATTCTGTCTGTCCCTGAGTAACAATTCTCTGGCACTCAGTAACAATTCTGTCTGTCCCTGAGTAAAAATTCTGTGGCCCTAATTAAAGTTTCTGTGGCCCTAAGTAACAATTCTCTGGCACTCAGTAACAATTCTGTCTGTCCCTGAGTAACAATTCTCTGACACTCCGTAACAATTCTGTCTGTCCCTGAGTAACAATTCTCTGGCACTCAGTAACAATTCTGTCTGTCCCTGAGTAAAAATTCTGTGGCCCTAAGTAAAGTTTCTGTGGCCCTGAGTAACAATTCTCTGGCACTCCGTAACAATTCTGTCTGTCCCTGAGTATGAATTCCGTGGCCCTAACTAGCGTTTCTTTGTCCCTAAGTAAAGTTTCTGTGGCCCTCAGTAACAGTTCTGTGTCTGTGCGAGTAACAATTCTGTGTCTGTGCGAGTAACAATTCTGTGGCCCTAAGTAAAGTTTCTGTGGCCCTAAGTAACAATTCTCTGGCACTCAGTAACAATTCTGTCTGTCCCTGAGTAACAATTCTCTGACACTCCATAACAATTCTGTCTGTCCCTGAGTAACAATTCTCTGGCACTCAGTAACAATTCTGTCTGTCCCTGAGTAAAAATTCTGTGGCCCTAAGTAAAGTTTCTGTGGCCCTGAGTAACAATTCTCTGGCACTCCGTAACAATTCTGTCTGTCCCTGAGTATGAATTCCGTGGCCCTAACTAGCGTTTCTTTGTCCCTAAGTAAAGTTTCTGTGGCCCTCAGTAACAGTTCTCTGTCTGTGCGAGTAACAATTCTGTGTCTGTGCGAGTAACAATTCTGTGGCCCTAAGTAAAGTTTCTGTGGCCCTAAGTAACAATTCTCTGGCACTCCGTAACAATTCTGTCTGTCCCTGAGTAACAATTCTCTGGCACTCAGTAACAATTCTGTCTGTCCCTGAGTAAAAATTCTGTGGCCCTAAGTAAAGTTTCTGTGGCCCTGAGTAACAATTCTCTGGCACTCCGTAACAATTCTGTCTGTCCCTGAGTAACAATTCTCTGGCACTCAGTAACAATTCTGTCTGTCCCTGAGTAAAAATTCTGTGGCCCTAAGTAAAGTTTCTGTGGCCCAGAGTAACAATTCTCTGGCACTCCGTAACAATTCTGTCTGTCCCTGAGTATGAATTCTGTGGCCCTAACTAGCGTTTCTTTGTCCCTAAGTAACAGTTCTGTGGCCCTGAGTAACAATTCTGTGTCTGTACGAGTAACAATTCTGTGGCCCTAAGTAACAGTTCTGTGGCCCTCAGTAACAGTTCTGTGTCTGTGCGAGTAACAATCCTGTGTCTGTGCGAGTAACAATTCTGTGGCCCTAAGTAACAGTTCTGTGGCCTTCAGTAACAATTCTGTGTCTGTGCGAGTAACAATTCTGTGTCTGTGCGAGTAACAATTCTGTGGCCCTAAGTAAAGTTTCTGTGGCCCTAAGTAACAATTCTCTGGCACTCAGTAACAATTCTGTCTGTCCCTGAGTAACAATTCTCTGGCACTCAGTAACAATTCTGTCTGTCCCTGAGTAAAAATTCTGTGGCCCTAAGTAAAGTTTCTGTGGCCCTAAGTAACAATTCTCTGGCACTCAGTAACAATTCTGTCTGTCCCTGAGTAACAATTCTCTGGCACTGAGTAACAATTCTGTCTGTCCCTGAGTAACAATTCTGTGGCCCTAATAACGTTTCTGTGGCCCTAAGTAACAATTCTCTGGCACTGAGTAACAATTCTGTCTGTCCCTGATTATGAATTCTGTGGCCCTAACTAGCGTTTCTTTGTCCCTAAATAACGATTCTGTGGCCCTCATTAACAAGTCTGTGTCCCTGAGTAATGGTTCTCTGTCCCTAAGTAACTTTTCTCTGTCCCCAATTATCGTTTCTGTGGCCCTAACTCTGTCCCTGTCCCTAGTACAGAGCGGTCTGCCTCTGTTCAATAACTGCAGGCAAATGAAGAATTCCAAAATGGCCGCTATTTATAGCTCGACCATTACACAGTGCTGGCTGGCTGGCTGCTGATAGGCTGATGCGATCACATGTAGTTGAGGAATGCATTATGGGTCAGCGCGCCTTGTCTGCGCGCCTTCCCAGACATCCCCGCTCCGTCGCCGCACATGTCAGCCGCCATTTTCTGAAAAATTTCGATTCGCGCGTCCGAATTAGGCTATTTTTCGGATTCGGCACGAATCGAAATTTTTCCGATATTCGACTCGAATTCCACTTCGGATACTTCGATTCGCTCATCTCTAATAATAATCAAGTGCTAATAATACTTGTGAGCTAATATGGTGATAATCAAAAATGTGCTATATTAATCAATCATAAAAAATCAAAAAATGAATACACATGTGGTTTGCTAGCTACATACACTAACTCATAAACAGTGCCAAAAAATCTTAATAAAAATGAATAGTGCTGCGCTTCCGTTGTTTTTACCCATACTGAAATGTGATAGTAAATAAATAAATAACAAACTCATACTATTTTGTGATTGATGTGCATGTGCAAAATGGTGTTGGGGAGAGAGAAAAAAAAAACAAAAAAACTTTTCAATATAATAAACAATTAGGATCTCCAGAAATGTCCGTATACAATGAATAGTCCTCTTGAGAGATGGGAGAAACCTGTGATAATCAATAAGTGGACAATACCAATAAATACTGCTCTATTATGCGCTCACCTCCTTGTTAGCCCAAAATGTTAGGCTAAAATCGCTTTTGTCCTAAAGGACAGATGTAACTAATCATGCTCCAAACAGTCCTTCAAGGGTAATTCCTCATAGCAGTATATAAATATTCCACCTGGTAGTTCTCCAAATATATGCGCACTGTGCTGGATGAGAATGGATGGATGGATGTCTCACCTCCAGGGATCTATCTCTCCTCTTATCCCTTCCAGAACTCCAGGGATCTATTTCTCCTCTTATCCCTTCCAGAGCTCCACATACATGTTTGCCAAAAGAAAAGAAGAAGAAATGGTGCCTTATCCTTTTAAAACACTTTAATATGTCAATACAGGTCCCACTCACATTTTAAACAATAAAACCATGCCTCTAGTAATCAGCCTCTGTGTGTGTTCTGCACACTTCCTATACTCGCCATAGACTATCCGACAGATCGTGGTGATGTCAGAGCCCCTCTCCTACGCGTTACGCCACCGGGTCACGTGGCTTCATCAGGGGGAATTTGGGAGTTGACGGAGACACTCTTTTCATATTATTATTAATATTATTATTATTATTATACAGGATTTATATAGCGCCAACGGTTTGCTCAGTGCTTTACATTATAGTGGGAGACAATATAGTAACAATACAGTTCAATACAAGAGGGATTTGAGGGCCCTGCTGCTCGGAGCTTACAATCTAGGAGGGAGGGGTGAATGGTACAGTAGGTAGTCACTGTGGGGGATGGAGTGGTGGGAAGAGTATAGGATTCCAGAATTAGCAGAGGGCGAGATAGGCTTCCCTGAAGAGAAATGTTTTCAGTGATCGCCGAAAGGCAAGTAGAGTAGGTGATAGTCTGATAGATTGGGGTAGGGCGTTCCAGAGAATGGGTGACACCCTGGAGAAGTCTTGGAGATGAGCATGGGAGGAGAAGATAAGGGAGCTAGAGAGTGAGAGGTCTTGCGAGGAGCGGAGTGTACGGTTTGTTTGATATTTGGAGATAAGATCGGTTATGTAAATTGGGGCAGTGTTGTGGATGGCTTTATATGTCATTGTTAGAGTTTTGAATTTTATCCGTTGGGCAACTGGGAGCCAGTGGAGGGATTGGCAGAGAGGGGTGGCAGATACAGAACGGTTAATGAGGTGGATGAGTCTGGCAGCAGCGTTCATGAAAGACTGAATCGGGGATAGCCTGCGGTGAGGTAGGCCAATGAGTAGGGAGTTACAGTAGTCGAGGCGTGATATGACAAGGGAGTGAATAAGTTGCTTAGTGGTTTCCGGGGTTAGGAACAGTCGTATCGGAGGTGAAGTCTACATGATTTTGTCAGCGATTGGATCTGGGGCTGGAAGGACAGATGGGAGTTTAGGATTACACCTAGTACCCTGGCGTGAGGGGATGGACTGAGGATGGTGTTAGCGATGTTTATGGTGAAGTCAGTGGGGGTGGCGCAGGCAGGGGGGAATACTAGGAGCTCAGTTTTGGAAAGGTTGAGTTTGAGGAAGTGGAGTGACATCCAAGCTGATATGTTGCTTAGTAGGCTAGCGATGTGGGTGGAAACTGAGGGGGTGATGTGAGCGGTAGACAGATAGATTTGCATGTCATCAGCATAGATATGGTAATTGAAGCCGTGGGAGCTTATCAAGTGACCAAGGCAGAAGGTGTAGAAAGAGAAGAGAAGGGATCCAAGGACAGAACCTTGAGGGACCCCTACAGAGAGAGCGAGTGAGGAGGAGGTGGCAGCGTTATAGGTAACACTGAAGGAGCGTTGCGATAGATAGGAGGAGAACCAGGAGAGAGCGGAGTCGCTGAGGCCAAAAGAGTGTAGTTTTTTGAGGAGGAGGGGATGGTCAACCGTGTCAAAAGCCGCGGAGAGGTCGAGTAGTAGAAGTATTGAATAGTGGCGGTTGGTTTTTGCAGTTAGTAAGTCATTAGAGAGCTTTAGTAGGGCAGTTTCGGTGGAGTGTAGGGGGCGAAAGCCAGACTGTAAGGGGTCGAGAAGGTTGTTGTCAGTGAGGTGGGAGCTCATACGATTGTAGACTAAGCGTTCTAGAAGTTTAGAGGTAAATGGCAGCAGGGAGATGGGTCTAAGGTTGTTCAGGTTGGTGGGAGGGAGGGTTTTTTAAGTATGGGAGTGATGTGCGCGTGCTTTAGAGGGGAGGGGAATGCACCTGTAGAGAGGGAGAGATTGAAGATGCGAGTGAGAGAGCATAGGATGGAAGAGGAGGGTGACCGAAGGTGTTGTGAAGGGACAGGGTCCAGGCGGCAGGTGGTGAGGCGGGCTTCTGAGAAGACCTTGAGGACCTCTTCGGTGGTAGTGAGGTCAAAGGAGGACAGTGTGGAGGGAGGTATGGTGTGAGGAATGCTAAGTGGGGTGGGTGTCTGTGTAGTAGCGATATCCCTACGAAATTGTGTCGATCTTGTTTTGGAAGTGGTGTGCAATTTCGTGGGCAGTCAGTGAGGCACTGGGTGGTGGTGGGGGTGGAGAAAGTAGAGAGTTAAAGGTAGAGAAGAGCCAACGAGGACTCGAAGAGAAGGTATTAATGAGGGTGACAAAGTAAGCTTGTTTGGCAGCGTGAAGGGAGGGAGTGTATGTTAGGAAGGCAGATTTATAACAGGTGAACGCTTGGTGGGATTTGGTTTTACGCCATAATCGCTCCAGTGCACGACTGTGTCGTTTGAGATTTCGTGTGTGGTCAGTCTGCCAAGGTTGTAAAGGTCGGGGCCTGATGCTTTCTGTTGTTAGGGGAGCAAGTGAGTCTAGAGCGGATGAGAGAGAGTTGTTGTAGACAGCAGTGGCCAGGTTAGGGCAGGACAGGGGGTTGATGCTGTCGTAGAGCTGGTCAGTTGCGGAGTGGAAGGGAGCCGGGTTTAGATTTCGGAGATTTCTGCTGGTAATTGTCTGCTGTTTAGTGGGGTAGGTGTTAGAGAACGAGGAGACTGTGAAGGTGATGAGATTGTGATCAGAGAGGGGAAATGGGGTGTTTGAAAAGTTATAGAGGGTACAGTGGTGAGAGAAGACAAGGTCTAAGGTATTCCTGTAGGAGTGAGTGGAGGACTGTATAAACTGCGCTAGTTCAAAAGAAGAGGTTATGTGAAGGAGTTGGAATGTAGCCGGGTTATTGACATTAATAGGGATGTTAAAGTCTCCTAGGATGATAGTGGGCAGCTCGGATACGAGAAAGTAGGGTAGCCAGGCGGAGAAATCATCGAGAAAGCGGGACACGGGTCCAGGAGGCTGGTAGATCACTGCAATCCTCAGAGAGATTGGAGAGAATAGCCGGATGCAGTGGGTCTCAAAAGAAGAGAAGGACAGAGAGGGAGGGTTAGGGAGGACTTGAAAGGTGCTCAGTGGTGACAGAAGTAGACCAACCCCGCCTCCTCCGACCACTGGGCCTGGGTGAGTGGGTCAGGATGAGGCCTCCGTAGGAGAGTGCTGCGGGGGAGACAGTATCTGCTGCTTGGAGCCAGGTTTCGGTGAGGGCAAGAAGGTTAAGAGAGCGGGAGACGAAGAGGTCGTGGATGGAAGTGAGTTTATTGCAGACTGAACGGGCATTCCAGAGTGCACATGAAAATGAGAGGGTGGTTTTGGGGAGCAAGGGGACAGATATAAGATTGAGGGGATTGCGGTAATTCCCGGGGGAAAGAGGATGTCTTGTGTGTGGGCGAAGTAGAGGAGGACCAGGTTTCGGGGAGATATCCCCAGAGGTTAGGAGGAGAAGAAGGGAGAGGAAAGTGGCATGTGAGCGGGATGTATACGGGTGCGCATGCTTTCCAGTCCTGGTGTTTGGGTCAGCAGGAGAATGAAGTATCAGCAGGAGGTGATGAGAGCAGTAGTGAGGAGATGGAAGCAGTGAGTGAGAGATGTCCAAGTTTTTGGGTGGAGCAGAGGGATGGAGAAGTGAGATTTTGGGAACACAAGAAAGGACTATGAAAAGGCGGAGTAGAGGAGGCATTTAAAGGTGTAGGTAGTGGGGATCGTGTATGGAGAGATGGTTTCAAGGGGTGTTTGACTGCAGATTGTCTAGCATGCAGTAGAGTTTCTTGTTGTAGTATCTTCCTGCAGCTAGAGTTCTTGTCCTTTGGGTCAAGCTGGGCTGGGTTCGGCGTGAGTGGTATTTGGGTGGTCAGATCTGGAGCGTTGTGAGGCTATTTCTTGCAGGAGGACGTTCGTGCTTTTGCGGAGATTTGCTTGGCAGGGTTCAGGCTCCAGGTGGAAGTTCCAGGTTGTAGGATGAGGGTTGGCTTGAGAAGGAGAGGGATGGGTGACAGTTGTAGAATTTATGTCCATTGAAGCCGGGGAGGGTTTTGATGCATGTCAGAGGCACGCAGCTGCTCAGGTCAGGGGGGTTTAAGCCAGGGTGCCTGAATCTCAGGCTACACGTCCGCACCAGGTCACGGGTGACCCCTGGTGACACGGCCGTGGGTGTCCGTGGAGAAGACCGGCGGGGTGGAGATGAAGATGGATGGAGATGGAGGTGGCTTGCCCGGGTGCAAGGGCGGGGATGGAGGTGGATGGAGATTGAGATGGCTTACCCGGATGCAGGGGACGCTGTAGGGAGCCTCTGGAGTTCACTGCTGCCTGGGTGGAGACCTGGGGCACCTGAGCCTCGGGCTGTGTGGCCGTGCCAGGCCGCGAGGTAGTATCCATGGGTGATGCGGGGATCGAGTTGTGCGGGGTCCAGTCGGGGGCCACAGCAGTCTGATCCTGCCAGAAGTGGCCCTTGATGCTGGTGGAGAGGGCCAGGGAGCCTGCTGGGGTGTCCACTTGATGTCTGCCTGCTGATCTTGTGTCCACTGCAGCCTGCTGCTGAACCTGCTTGCTGAGCCTGGTTCCAGTGCTGAGCTGCCTGGAGTGGCCCCTGGGGCCGATGGAGAGGGCCAGGGGCTGCTGGTAGTCCACCCTGGCAGCGGGTAAGTCAGCAGGGGCCGGGTGGCGGAGCGACGGCATCCCGATTTGACAATCGCCGTTCCAGGCTGGCCGCGGATCAAATCAAGACCGCAGCTTCATAGGCCGCGGTAGGCTGCTAATCCCGGGGATCCGGGATTGATCCAAGAGTGGCCCAGCACCCCTCCCAGGGTGCTCATCAGGGGCCGCAGGGTCACCAGGGCCCCTGTGGAGTCTGCTGCCGCCCAGATGGCAGCGGATGGGGACTTGGGTGATGGAGCTCCTAGCTAGGAGCCTGCTCCGGTTGCCATCTTGGTCATGGGTCATATCTCCACACAGGGAAGACTCACATTCCCGCATGTGTTTGTTTTGGGCGTTTTCACTCATCACGCATAGAGCAGCCCATTCACTTGAACAGGCTGCCATACATGCAACAATCGCCCCCAGAAAAGCTTCAGAACTTTTTTGGAGAGAAGCATGGTGCGTTACCACAGTTTTTGGTGTGCTTGCCACACTTGGGGTGCCTTTAATATGTAGTGACAACACAAACACGATGTACATTTGCTGCGTGTTTCTGAAACGCATGGCAAAGAGCGCATTTCCTTACAGATTGCCATGTATTCAGAAACACACAGATGTGAATGGAACCTCATTGTTCTGGTAGATGCACCAATTTCACTTTCAGGCCTCATTCACACCTAGAGTAGAGGAGCGCATGTTTTTTGGCTTGTTTTTCCAGTGACACACATAGGGCAGCCTGTTGATTTCAATGGGTTGCGGTACACATGGCAAAGGCTCATGGGACATTTTGGCATGTTGCAAATTTTTCACTCTGTGTTTTGCTGCATTTGTCACCCGTTTTTCCATGTGGCAAAACGTGTGCTTGTTTCTGTGTTTGGCGTGCCGTTAACAATTATTTACACTGAAAGTGCAACTAGGTAATTGTAAGTGTTTAAAGGTGGCCATACACTATACAATCTTATTGTATAATCTCTGTACAGTCTCCTTTGGATTTACCAAAACTATATAATAGGATACAGTATCTATCCAGTCACTTGGCCTGAACCCATCTGTAGAGATGCTGAGATAGCCAGACAAATGCACGTCAGGAGAGTTCCTGGGGATGCTGTGAAGAATAATTGATGGGTGAAGAGTGTGTACTAATGAGGTCAGTGCAGGATATGTGTGCTAATGAGATCAGCTGGTAATCTGCTTCTGGGGTCCTACTGGTACCTCTGGTACAAAGGCTAAGATAAGGCATTGCTCTTCAGTTCAAAGAAGGCTTGAATATTTTTGCAACTGAGGTGCATTAATGGTATATTGGTGCATAGGGGAGCTTTATTTTATATATATATATATATATATATATATATATATATATATATATATATATATATACCATATTTGCTGGCGTATAAGACGACTGGGCGTATAAGAGGACCCCCTACTTTTCCTGCTAAAATGTAGTGTTTGAGCTATACTCGCCGTATAAGACTACCCCTCTTCCAATGCACACCAGTGGGAGGAATAGTGCCCCATCATCGGTGTCAGTGGGAGGAATAGTGCCCCATCATTGGTATTAGTGGCAGGAATAGTGCCCCATCATTGGCATTAGTGGCAGGAATAGTGCACCATCATTGGTATCAGTGGGGGGAATAGGTGCCCCATCATTGGTATCAGTGGGAGGAATAGTGCCCCATCATTGGTATAAGTGGCAGGAATAGTGCCCCATCATTAGTATCAGTGGGGGGAATAGTGCCCCATCATTGGTGTCAGTGGGAGGAATAGTATCCCAACATTGGTGTCAGTGGGAGGAATGGTGTCCCATCATTGGTGTCAGTGGGGGGTGGAATAGTGCCCCATCATTGGTGTCAGTGGGGGGTGGAATAGTGCCCCATCACTGGTGTCAGTGGGGGGTGGAATAGTGCCCCATCATTGGTGTTAGTGGGGGGGCGGAATAGTGCCCCATCGTTGGTGTCAGTGGGGGGGAGGAATAGTGCCCCATCGTTGGTGTCAGTGGGAGGAATAGTGCCCCATCATTGGTGTCAGTGAGAGGAATAGTGCTCCATCATTGGTATCAGTGACACCAATGATGGGGCACTATTCCTCCCACTGACACCAATTACACTTGCTGACCCTGTTCTAGTATGGTGCTGCTGCAGCCAGCATATGTGGTTGCAGCAGCACCTCTACACTGAACACTTACCTGCTGCTCCTGCACTCGATTTTCGCGGGGCCGCTCGGCTCCGCCCCCTCGCCGGTGATTGGCCGCCTGTGTGCCTTTCCTGAGCTACAGTTCTGGCGGCCAATCACCGGTGAGGAGGCAGAGCCGAGCAGCCGCGCGAACATCCAGTGGCCGAGCTGAAGGAGCAGCCGCGCTTCCTGGACCGGATCGTCGTGGGACCAGAGCCAAGTAAGAAACAGCCCCTGCCCACCCCTGTACTTAGTGTCCCTTCCGTTGGAAGGGGGGGCGGCGGCGGCACCGCGCCGCCCCCCTAAAAAGTGTCAGTATGCCGTATACCGGCGTATAAGACGACCCCCGACTTTTGAGAAGATTTTCAAGGGATAAAAAGTTGTCTTATACGCCGGCAAATACGGTATATATACTGTATATAAAAAAAGTGAACTTATCCTTTAATGGGAACCTCTTACCAAAGCACAAACCTAATTTTCTGCTATTGTGTGATTGAAACCATACCTTACTAAGCCTTGCTGTTTCTAAGCAATTTCAGATTTTTTTTTTTAATCTGATGTCTTCTACGTTTATCACTGCAAAAGTGTTGTATAGTAAAATCACTTTGCTATCCTGTGAATCACTAAAAGCTGCTGCAGTTGAATGTAGATTGTATATAAATGATGTTCTGCTCAACAGACTGGTCTCCATAGAGAATCCAAAATTGCGAAGCACAATAATATGAATGCCAACTGTCCCTAAATCTGCTAAGACAACCCACATCTAGGTGCTCTGTCCTGATTATGCTGTGTCCCGAGATCGCAGCATCACCCTTTTTAGAGTTACTGAGAACATTAACTGAGGGGATCGTGGCCATAAATAGCTTGTTCCAGCTTAATTAGGGGTGAAACTGCTTGAAAAGTGGGTGTGATCTGGATGAGACGACCTAGAAGGTGGGTATATTAAAGTGGAGCTCCACCCAAAAGGGGAAGTTCTGCTTTAAGGACTGCTCCCCCACTCCCCATTAAGGATTGGCACCTTTTGGGGGGCGGGGGGGAGCGGGTACCCGAATTTGACAGGTACCCGCTCCCACTTCTGGTCCGATCACCTAGGCAATCGGAAGCGGAAGGTGTCCTCCATCCCTGTAGTCTTTTGGGACACGTGACAGGTCCCAGAAGACTACAGGACCATTCATGAAGTGCAGCGTTACTCGTACATGGCAGTGGGTACCCAGCTGTGAAGCCGCAAGCTGGGGTGCCCACACTGAAGATGCCGGCCTCTTTGAATATAAGACAGTCGGTGAAATGGGCTTCAGGGGACACACCACGGGGACACAAAACGTCAGAAGTGTCTTACCTGGGCTAAAGAAAAACAGACCTGGTCTGTTGCTCAGTGGTCCAAAGTCCTCTTTTCTGATGAGAGCAACATTTGCATCTCATTTGGAAACCAAGGACCCAGAGTATGGAGGAAGAATGGAGAGGCACACACTGCAAGATGCTTGAAGTCCAGTGTGAAGTTTCCACAGTCTGTGTTGATTTGGGGAGCCATGTCATCTTCTGGTGTTGGTCCACTGTGCTTCATTAAGTCCAGGATCAACACAGCCGTCTACCAGGAGATTTTGGAGCACTTCCTGCTTCCTTCCACAGGCGAGCTTTATGGGGATGCTGACTTCATTTTCCAGCAGGACTTGGCACCTGCCCACACTGCCAAAAGCACCAAAACCTGGTTCAATGACCGTGGGATTACTGTGCTTTATTGGCCAGCAAACTCGCCTGACCTGAACCCCATAGAGAATCTATGGGGCATTGCCAAGAGAAAGATGAGAGACATGAGACCGAACAATACAGAAGAGCTGAAGGCCGCTATTGAAGCATCCTGGTCTTCCATAACACCTCAGCAGTGCCACAGGCTGATAGCTTCCATGCCACGCCGCATTGAGGCAGTAATTGCTGCAAAATGGGCCCAAACCAAGTACTGAGTACATATGCATGCTTATACTTTTCAGAGGTCCGATATTGTTCTATATACAATCCTTGTTTTATTGATTGCATGTAATATTCTAATTTTCTGAGATTGTGGATTTGGGGTTTTCATGAGCTGTAAGCCATAATCATCACAATTATGACAAATCACGGCTTGAACTATCTTGCTTTGCATGTAGTGAGTTTATCTCATATATTAGTTTCACCTTTTAAGTTGCATTACTAAAATAAATGAACTTTTGCACGATATTGTAATTTTTCAAGTTTCACCTGTATGTTGGCAAGTATACAGCAAGCAGTGATTGTTTGTAATTTAGCAATCTTAATTTGAGGTAATGGGAAAAGATAAGCATAGTTATAAGGTTATATGCAGGGTAATATCTGAAATGTGGGCTACTGTTCTCTCAAGGCAGAGTGGTTTTCTAGGGCCTCAAAAGAGTAAGTATATTGAGGAGCTATAAAGATGCTAGCCAACCCTTTATCGCCCATTGCAAAACATGTTCAGCACCTAGGCTGCACATGACCTTAATGTAAAAAACATTTCTCTGCTTTAAAAATAAATATAAATAATCAGACTGCAGTGTTACAGAAGTTCGATTTTTACAAATTAGAACTTTAAACCTTGGCTGCAAGTGGACATATGCTAGTGTCGTGTAGCTATCTGCTACTTGGCTGTAAATCATTTATGACGCGATTGTGTGAGTGCAAGAATTATGAAGTGTTACATAGTGAGATCCATTCTTTTACACTTAGCTGAGCGGCATTAAGAACAATGAGCCGTGCTGTGAATCATTTATGATTTCCTGGGAAGACATTGACACGTAAGGAAGGACTTGTCCTTTCTTTCTGATACCAGGTGGCATCTGTGTCTAGATTTTAGCTGACAGAACAGCCTTCAGAAACATAGACAGCAGAACCTGAATAGGAGGGAGACAGAGTAATGGAATGTGAAAGTTCACTGTAAACGTAGAAACTAGAAACGCAAGGTGATCCTTGTTTATTGGAATATGGCACTCAAAATGTGGATGGAAATAAAGTATTAAACCAATGAGGATTCTTTTGTACCACAGTATACACTACTAGACAGACAGAGACCCTAACAAGACAAAGGTGGAAATTCAGTTTAGGAAAAACAATACAGAGACTGAATATACAGAATTTTAGAGGAAGAGGATTTCAGAACGGATGCTTTGAATGTAGTATGGAATTGGCTGCATTTGCTGTTAACACCACAAGGAGTGATACCAGCATTGCTCATGAGGTCAGTAGTGTCACATCTGGAGGGGATACAATAGTAGGCGAGTTTCGGCAGGAAATTGAAACAAGGGAACATACTCAGAAGGTCTGCAAAAATGATAGCCTTTTGTTTTTGCTACTTTAGCCAGCTGCTGAATCTAAATATTTTTTGCCTTTCGTTTATAAAAGTTTGACACATAAAGTGGTTATTTTGAAGTATGGTGCAAAAAAATAGGAAGTGTGGGCAGACTGGGAAATAAATAGGAAAAACTAGGAGAAATCTATAAAAATAGGCCAAAACAAAACAAATAAAAACACATCTCCTTATATAAAAACACATGATTATGGCAGATTTAGGGTCTGCAATGATGGGCTCTGGCTGTGTATTGATTGGCAATAGCAGCATGATTTCAGAGGCATTCTGCTTGCATTTAAGATCAGCTTGAGACACTTTTGAGATCATTCTGTAATGCACAGCCCAATGCTTAGATCAGGAACTATTGCTGGCTGGTGTTCCTCCTGGATCTAGCAGCCCCTTAAGGCAAGCAGGCATACTGGTACTTAGTTGCCACCAGGCATTAGAACTGGATGCTATAGTTCCTGGCCAGACAGCACAGAGACTGAACGCCTGAGACAAGGAAGGGTACCTGTAGTCTCACAGCTGGTCAAGTAGTTGATAGCAGCTGGAAGCAGAATCATTGGACAGTCCAAGATCAGGGCAGGTAGCGAGTAAGCATAGTCCCAAACAGGGGCAGACTGACAACTCATGGGGCAATAGGGGATCATGGGGCCCCTGTGTCCTTGCCCAAACTCAAAAAAGCCTATGAAAAAGGTACCAGGGGCATCTCATGGGGCCCCCTACTGAACCCAGGCCCTCGGGCAGTGCCCGAGTTTCCAAATGGTCAGTCCGCCCCTGGTACCAAAACAGTTCCAAGGTCAAGGTTGGTAGCAAGCGAGTGCAGTGAAGTTAACTATCTGAGGTCACGTTCAGGCAGCAATCCAAAGAGTAACCTGGGTGCAAGGCAAAGGTTAGCAACAAGGGAATCCAACATAATAGCAGTGGTTAGACAGACAAACAAACAAGGAGCCAGGAAACTAAAACTATCACAAGCACAGAGGCATGGGCTGATAAGGTGTAAATAAGGTGCCTTCTGCACTGTGGACCAATCAAGCTAAGAGAGTGTGGCCAGACTCATTACCCCACAGCTGATGGGAGCAGCAAGGAGTCTGAGAAGCTACAGGGAGAAGCTGGGAGACTGCTTAACACATTCACAGTTCAATGGCAGGTGTATTTGACTTGTATTTGACTTGCTGTTCACCTAGGAAAAATTATTGTTGATGGCTGTATGTGTTATGTTCTGTCAGAAAGTGGTTATAGTAAGCTCATGGCTATGGCAGCTGCAGCCATACGGTTGGTGTTATTTTATTACAGCCAATGATCAGCTGTTTAGTAAAATTTATTTGGGCGATTCTACAGCTGGTCCCTGATTTCCTCTGTGACTAATGAAGCTGGAAGCAGCAACGATTTCATCACTTCTGCTTTCAGAGATGTAATTCCCTGGTTGCTACAGCTAGGAAAGCAGCTCATCAAGCACAATCTGTGCTTGATTAGCTTCTTTGGAAGGCAGGGGAGATATTGGGGGTCTAATAGACCTCTGAAGTCTCCATAAAGACTACCTGTCACCTGCCTAAAGCTATTACATAGAGGGCTTATTAGCACCCCTGTGATAGCAAAAAAGTTGTGTAATGACAATAAATTTTAATAAAATAGATAAAAATAATTTTAAAAAAGGAACAGTATTATCCTGGCCTACACATATGTAAACAGCAATTGCGCCACACATGTGATTATCATCTTCATGGTTAAATATTTTTAGGGGTCAACTCTACACTGATAACCTGTAAAGGCTTTCACAGCACCATATGTGAAAATATTTAAGTGCTGTAGTTTGTTGCCATTTCACAGCCATGCACATTTTTGAGTTTTGATGTGTTTGTTATCTATTTACTTGACACAACATGATCTTTGTGTATTATATTATGTTCATGTGCACTAAAATTAATTTTAGTGTAGTTCTTGCTGAGAATTTGCATTAGATAAGTCAGCTTTCAGAAAATGTATAATAATTGAGGGTTCTAAGTAATTTTCTTGCAAAACTAAGCTGCTTTTAAGATGTGTGAATATAGGATCCTCCTAGATAGGTGTTAGGATTAGTCAGATTTAGTGCTGGCTTACTGTGTTCAGTGCAGCTGGGTGTGTTTTTTTAGTAAATATTGCTTGCCTCACTGTAACCAGTGTGACTGTAATGAAACGTGTTTGGCAAATTTAGCTGTGCTCGCTGTATCCAGTCCAGTTGATTAATTACAGTAGGCCAGTTCAGGGTTCTCAGCTGCTGCTAGTCTGATAGCTCCCTCTACTTCCAGAGAGTGGTAGCATTCTCTGGAACATAGGTGTGGAGCTGTGCAGATGGCAGGATGAATATTTATGCAGACCTGGCCAATCCCAGGGAGCGGTGCCCTGAGGACTTCTAGGTAACTGCATAAAGACTCCCAGATACTGAGATTCTGGGTCTTTTCCTTCTGAGGATCAGTCCATCCTGGAGCGCTGCTGCCCTCCTGGGCAACACTACCATGTGCTTGCTCTTTGTGAGGCCTCAGATGGGCGATCTGACAGCCTGGATGCTGAAGCTACAGAGAGCTGACTGCGGGGCTGTCTGCTGAAGATCTAGTCTGGAATCACTGGAGAAAAGTATCTCTTGGAAGTTGAAAGGAGGCAATCAACTGTCTCTGGACATTCCGTGAGTACAGACTGCTGTGAGAGATCTTAGAGACTTTTTGGCTGCTGCCACCCCTTGTGCTAGAGAGTCAGCAAAGTGTTTGCTAAAGGGAACATGCTGGTGTTCTGAAGATCTTTTCTATCTAGTTCTCTGTGAAGGGACCCTGCTCTTGTTGCTCTAAAGAAAGAAATGTGCACTTTTACAGCTTCTATTAAAAGCCAGTTTGCTATATGTGAAGACTTTTGCTTCAGCTCTCCATTTAACTGTTTCTACTATAAGCCAAGTCCACAGTTTGTTACATGCAAGGACTTCTTCAGCTTTATAGAAAGGATTTTGCTGTTCTCAAATTGTACATAGTTTCTCTTTTTTTGGGTATCCCACTGACTTCCCTCAACCGTATTCAAGTCCTCCAAAGACAAAAACAACAAAAACAACAACCCTAGACTGCTTACTAAGGAAAATATTGACTGTGTTTGTGTGCCTGGCTGCGGAGCAGTCCACTGGGAAAGAATCTGGGCAAATTTACAGCGGCTCCTTCGGGAATATGAGCTTCATGTGAAAAACACATTCAGCATATTGCAGACCCCCCACACCACCTCTTATGTACTCCCTCTAGTGGTTGCCTAGTTGCCTCCTACAGTATAAAATACAAAAAATACTGATCACAGATATGAAATATTCTTAAAAACATATTCACTGCCTTATTTTATATGTTTAGCTTTTGTGTATCATCGTGGTAAACAAGGGTTACTCTTTCTGTTGCTATATCACTTCTGCGGAAATTGATTTTGCTGTTATCTCTGTTCATTAATTAGATAAACTCTTCATGTTGCTTAATGAAGCAAACAACTGTCAGGTCTATAATAACTAAACACAACCTTTACATGTAAAATACCCCATTACATGATTTATTGCACTTTTGGTGTTGTCGACTTAGTCATGTATGCAAAACATACCACAAAAAGGTCTTTAGTCAAAAAATAATTAAAACAAAAATTAACTATTTCATAGACTGGACACATATATACAGAGATTTTTTTTTATCTTTTTGGGTTTCCCAGGAATAATTATAAAAGGCAAAACATCAGCTTTTAATATATACAGTACAGGGACTAGTCAACAATAAACGAGGTGTAATTTGACCAAAAATGGCTCCTTTAGTGGCAGCCAGCTGGTTTCTGCTATTTTCCAATCCCGTTTTTATCATTGTTTACTTAGAAAGTAGGAAACTATAGTGGTTTAAAGTTGATAGCGTTGATAAAAAGCCACAAGCATAGATTTGTGGCATAAATTCAACAAGGTGTTGGAAACATTTCTTTAGAGATTTTGGTCCATATTGACATGAAATCATCACGCAATTGCTGCAGATTTGTCGGCTGCACATCCATGATGCAAATCCCCCATTCCAGCACATCCCAAAGGTGTTCTATTGGATTGAGAACAGGTGACTGTGGAGGCCATTG
Source organism: Staurois parvus (assembly GCF_062004578.1). Taxonomy (NCBI): domain Eukaryota; kingdom Metazoa; phylum Chordata; class Amphibia; order Anura; family Ranidae; genus Staurois; species Staurois parvus. Next base: position 14,078,634 of record NW_028317982.1, on the reverse strand, counting down.
GAGTACAGTGAACTCCTTGTCATGTTCAAGAAACCAGTTTGAGATGATTTTAGCTTTGTGACATGGTGCATTATCTTGCTGGTAATATCCATCAGAAGATGGGTACATTGTAGTCATAAAGGGATGGACATGTTCAGTAACAATAATTAGGTAGTCCGTGGTGTTTAAACAATGCTCAATTGGTACTAAGGAGCCCAAAGTGTGCCAAGAAAATATCCCCCACACCATTACACTACCACCACAAGCCTGACCCTTACCTCTGAATGTCACAGCTGAAATCAAGACTCATCAGACCAGGCAACGTTTTTCCAATCTTCTATTATCCAATTTTGGTGAGTCTGTGCAAATTGTAGCCTCCATTTCTTATTCTTAGCTGACAGGAGTGGCACCCAGTGTGGTCTTCTGCTGGTGTGGCCCATATGCTTCAGGGTTCAACGTGTTGTACATTCAAAGATGGTATTCTGCATACCTTGCACCATTCTTTGTAAACCTTAGAGACAGTTATGTGTGAAAACCCCAGTAGATCAGCAGTTTTTTAAATACTCAGACCAGCCCATTTGGCACAAACAACCATGTCACATTCAAAGTCACTTAAATCCCCTTTCTTCCCCATTCTGATGCTCGGTTTGAACTTCAGCAAGTTTTCTTCACCACGTCTAGATGCCTAAATGCATTGAGTTGCTGCCATGTGATTGTCTGACTAGCAATTTGTGTTACCAAGCAGTTGAACAAGTGTACCTAATAAAGTGACCAGTGAGTGTATATACCATTCCACTGTAAGCAAATTTCTTGCTCAGTAGACTGCACTGGCAGCCTTATTAAATATGACTTCTAAGTGGAAAATCCACACAAAGTGTAATTGTAATCCCATCAAACTAACTACTCAAATTGTCCCACACGCATTAACACCCAATCGAGATGGCTGATCGTATTCTCAAACCATAATAAACATCCTAAAAGAAAACAAACACACAAAAATAAATATAAATCATAATCCCAATTTAATCCATCAGGATGTAATGATTTTAGTATTTATATCCATCATACCTCATATTTTTTCAACATGCAAATGCCAGCACACTCTCTTCTTGAACGTGGTGCATCATCCAAGATTATGAATCAGAGGTTCATTTCTGGATGACCGCTCTCCACAAAATGCTTAGAGACAGGTAAAACTGGATGTTTGCAAATAGAGTGTCTGTGTTGAGCAATTCTATCTTAAATTTCTTGGGTGGTCTCTCCTACGTAAACAAAATTGCATGGACAGGTTAATAACATAAATACCAAAAGAAGGGGTGCATACGTGGTGCGATGCTGGACAGAAGCCTGGAGCTGGAGCACCAAGGGTCATGGAAACTTCTATCACCTCCCCAGGGCTTTTAGCCTCATAATTTTCCTCTTTCTACCTTGCACCCCTGAGGGAACTGGTGGTGTATGCCGGTGCCTAAGAATCACTGCAAAAAAACAGCTCAGTGATCACTTATAACCTACCTGTTGCGGGTTTAGAATAGAGCAAGATGTGTCAAGAAGGCACCTCGCAATCACAAGCCCACACGGAGTCTTACTGTGATGCAGCTTCACCAGCACACTCCTCGCTAGACAGTGAGTAACTCGTTCACTTCACTAAAGCTGAACTAGATGACAGTCTTTCTGCCATGTATGAAAAATTGGCACATAACTATCAGACAGAGCTGTATAAGCTAACACCTTAACACAGGAATTGGCAGCTCTGGGAGGCAGGACAGACATGCTTGAAACTAAGCATGACGAGCTGCAACTGGCATACACTGATCTCCTTAAAGACCATGAGTCTCTGTCAGACACTGTCTTTCAACTCAATACGCACCTGGAGGATCTGGACAATAGGAATAGGCATAACATCCTGAGGGTGCAAGGTGTTCCATAGACAGTCACCGACCTGCTTCCCTCAGTCCAGAAGCTTTTTCAGTCTTTACTCCCTGATGCCCCGGCTACTGCTTTGCCTGTGATAGGATTCATCGGGCATTGCACTCCAAACCACCACCAGACAAGCCTCCGAAAGACATAGTTCTCTGCCTTATCTGATTAAAGAAGGGCCTCCAGCAACATTCCTCAAATCCAACTTGACGGGATCATGGTACAGCTTTATCCTGATTTATTACCTGTTACATTAGATAAGCGGTGTAAGATTAAGGAAGTAACCACAGTGCTGCAAGAATTTGCTATAGATGGGGTTTCCCTTTCAAGTCCCCCATAATGGCACTATATATACAGTCACCACACTTTTGGATAGGAAAGAACACCTGGTTAAGCTGGGTCTTTTGGGCTAGGAGGCCTTGCCTAGAATGCCTTTCACATCACGCTCATCTCCCATTTGGGCGACCCCTTCTCTGCAATGAAATCGCAGAAGACAATACCAGGAGTTACGAGATTTGGCTGCCTAAAAGTATGACTAATCCTACCTTCTTCAAGGTCCCAAACCACAGTAGTGGTTTATTCAGCTGGTTTATTGTAACACAGTTATTTTCATTCTGGAAGATCCCCCACTTTTACTGTAATAGAAGACTTGTGGGTAGTACCATCTCCACCAATTCAGAAGCCTATTTTTTTTCACCAGGTGAGACTTTGACCCTTGTCCCCCTGGTCATCTTATTTTTATTATATAGTTTGATACAGTTTATAGTACAGAGTTTTGGACTCTAGAATCCATGGTTGACTTTGTCATAGTCGGTGGAGGCTTCTGTCCTCCCGACTTCTAAAGGTTAAGGATCCCCAGACTTAAGTTTGTTATTCTTCTTTTCTTAACAGTTACTCTTTTTATTTTTTGTGGGAGAGCTTTTATGAGCCTTATGATGGTTACTATATACACCTAATAGAGGTCCGCAGTCTCACAGTTCACATGATGCCCATATATGGGTTACTATACTATGGTCTATCATTATTTGTTTAATGGATGGCACAAACCAAGATTTGGACTCTCATTAATATTATAGCTCTCCTTTTTACACATTACCATAGGTCTCCAAATAATCACACACAATATTAGGGGATTCAATTCCCTCATAAAAGGAAGAAGGCCTACAGGTATTATAAATACTCGGGGGCAAAAAAGACACACTTTTCAATGAATAACCACACTGTCTATTTTCACTGCTCTTACAAACAAGTCTATTTCTCTACTTTCGAGTCCAGATCTTGAGGCATTGCAATCTTTATCAACAATACTATTTTGCTAGATGTTCAACATGTATACAAAGATGCTGTTAGCAGGTTCCTGATTATACAAGGTTCTTTACAAAGCAAGGCTATCACTATTGCCAAACATGACTTTAGGGCCTTATGTCATTACCCCCGCACATGCATTAAATTACTAGGTTGTATTTCGGAGTACTTTACCCTTGGACGTGGAACAAGGCAAGGCTGCCCACTTTCACCCCTGTTATTTACCCTAGCAATTGAACCCCTAGCTCCAGCTATTATTTTGAACCCTGACATTAAAGGTTATAAGAAAAGGGGATCATGAATTTAAGCTAAGTATGTATGCGGATGATGTACTCCTATTCCTATCTGATCCCCTGATCTCCCTGCCAAACTTGCTATCCATTTTACACATTTTTCAGGACTTCTCAGGTTTAGGGGTAAATCTCTTGAAATGTTCTGCATTACCCATTAACCTTCCTCTTCCTATGATTAAGGGCATTAAATCAAAATTAATTTTATCTTGGTTCTTCCCTTACTCAGAGTCCATCTGGCCTCCTCTCTCTGAAAGATGTAAAACTCTAACTACCCACGGGTGTTCGCCTATATTAAACACTTACTAAAAGTCTGGACACCTTACCATATTTCATTTATGGGCAGGGTTCAGGCAGTGAAGATGTCTATACTTCCTAAATTATTCTTTTATTTCCAAGCCCTGCAACTCTATGTCTCCCACCAAACAATTGAAGTTATACAATCGGAGGTGCATACTTTTATTTGGCAAAAGAAAAAAAACATGTTTAGGTAAATTATTGATGTTCATACCCCAAGCACAGGGTGGCTTGGGTGTAAGTAACCTTTGGCTGTACTACCTTGCAACTAGTTAGTCCAATTAGCTTAATGGCATGCCTCTTCGACCCAAGTGGCTTTGCTTTGAAAGCACCTCTCTAGTACCATATTATCTCCTGGGCCTTTTATGGACACCATTAGTTCACCCCAGGGACCTGGGCCCCCTAAATGAAGTAGTATGCCAGTCCCTGCACTTATGGAATTTATTTAAGGAAATATTTTAATTAAAATCGGCTAAGCCTTTACTAGCATCTTTCTTGGGTGACTCCAAATTTCCTCCAAAGAGTTGGGGGTGGTCACTTTTGTAGGCTTTAATCAAAGACCCCCTATTTGTTCATTTACTTCTCTCCAACTTGCTCACACCATCCCACAATCTGAATCTTCCAAATATTTATAAATCAGACATTTTTTTACTACTACCTACTCATTAGGGTCTGATAGTATTGCAATATACTTTGAACATATTTGTAGGACATCACCCAGAGATAAAGGTATTATTTCCACTATTTATAAATATCTCAATGAGCAGGAACTCCCCTCCCCCAAATCCCCAGCCGTGCTTAAATGAAAAATGGAAATAGGCCAAAAATAGCTGAATAAGTCTATAGGGATTAAGGAAACAGTCGTTAAACTTCACACTAGATGGCACTTTACTCCAGTCAAGCTTCATAAATTTTATCCCTTAGTGCCAAAAGTCTGCTTCAGACTGGGGCACACATCTTCATATTTTTTGGAGCTGCAAGCCTATTAAATCACTATGGCAATGGGTGTCCACTAAGGTCGCCCAGATCACCAGAATGCAACTGACCTTGATGCTCCCTATGTATTTATTTTTTGCAGACTTACTAAAGGTGACCCCTCCTTCCTAAAAATTAGTACACAATTTGTTTAGTGCCATTTGCTGGGCTATTGTATTGCATTGGCTCTCCACTACTGTCTTTTGGTCCCAGGTGATAAAACGCATGGAGTCAATTAGACTTTTGGAACATATTCACCACAGTACTATGGACATAGTGTGTATGTATGTATATTTGTATTTGATAGGAAATGGGAATCCTGAACCTCTTATTGAGATACCATAGAGATTGGGATGATTGACACCAACCAGATAGGTTATAGTAAACATACTGTATAGTTTTTGCTGTTTATACTGTTGAGATCTTTAATAATCATCTGCTAGTGTTCAGATTGAGCCATCACTGAGGCCTCCTTTCTGCTCATGATCTTGGATAGTATGTGGCCTATGGATATATATATCTCCCTTGATGTTAATTTATTTTTCCCTTTTTGTTTAGTTAGTTTGATGCTATCATTTCCTTGTATGTGGAAAATGCAGAACTGCATTCTACATTTATTGACCTACCATTTTATCCTGCAGTTTAATGCTTTTGTACATTATGTGATTGCTGTACTTTTACCTGTTTTCTACCACTATAAAAAATGTTGGTAATAAAAAATAACAAAAGAAGATGTACGTATAATGTATCTCTTTTTTATCTGACATATTGATCCAGGATGTTTAAATTGGTTCCCCTTTCTAAATATATATGTACTGTATAAATAATTTGTAATCCTTTTAGACACCCATATGGCTTATACACCTTGACAGTCCATAGCCAGTTAAATGACACCCTTGGTCATTGTAAAGGGGTGATCGGCTGATTAAGCTGCTTGGTTGATTAATGAACAGGCTGGTGGTGGAAAGATGCCATTAGAAGCTTTAAAACTGAATTGCAAAATAGTGATGTCAACTATCTGCACTTAGCAGTACAGAATGGGATGTAAATTAGAAGAAACATTGAGCAGAACTACAGATTCCTTTGGCAGGTAAGGCAGTTCACAATTTCCTGTAAGGCATCTTTAGGAGCTGGACTTGAGATCAGTACAAAATCTGCAATTATGTACATTCACTAGAATGTACAGTGACTGAACCCATTTTTCGTAAGCATTGCTAGCAGAAGTAGGATCATTTATCAGCCTTGGAGGGAGACAAACAGTTCCACTGTGCCCGGACACTTTGTTGCTTATTCCAATCTACCTAGATGTTGATATGGGATAACGGGCAAGCAAATTAAAGTATATCTAAAGCCAAACTTTTTTTTCATTTTGGATAGTGTAGATAAGAGCATAAAAAACTCTCATTGGGAAGATTGTCCTTTACTTCCTGTTCTGCAGATTGAACAGGAAGTGACATGATCATTTTCAAATGTGAGGGAAATGCCCTCTTAGACAGTAGTCACAGGAACAAGTGTTTCAACTGAAAAGTTGCCCCTCCATTTCTGTTCTTCAAAATGTTAGATTTAGCAGCACTTTGATTTCCTTTGACATTGGTGATCAGGGCAGTTAGAGAGAGCAAATCTTCCTAATGTGCACACAGACAACAATAAAAAAAAAATGTCTGTGGTTCTAAACCTTTACCACTGTATCCAAATCTAAAACAAAAAGTTATTTAATTAATAAATGTAAAACCCAAAATATATTTGGAGAGTATTTGACAGGTTTGGCAGTCTTACAGAATATATTTTACCTATTATTAAAAATCACACCGGACAAGTACTGCCATTCTTTAGCCCAAAATAGCTGCTAATTGTGTTCAGGTGAATTGGATAATTTCCAGACAAAACTTGATACTCGGATTCTCCTGAATATGTTTGTACAGTAATTCATGAAATTAGAGTTTATTCCTTGTGAATCACCTGCTAAATAGATTCACTCATTTCTGAATATCGTTATAATAAATGTCTTGGCTTTTTAAAGACATAAATAACCCCAGCCATGAATGGCTTAAAGGGAAAATATTGTAGAGCACATTATTTAGTGAGAACATATTTTGAATTATAATGGAAGTGTGTACCTTAACCTCTTGAGCTCTGGAAGGATTTACCTCCTTCATAAACAGGCAATTTTTATCCTATTTAGCACTGCATTACTTGTATTAACTAGTAATTGCGCAGTCATGCAACACTGTACACAAACACAATTTATATCTTTTTTCACACAAATAGAGCTTTCTTTTGGTGGTATTTGATCATCACTGGGTTTTTTACTTTTTGCAATATAAATGAAAAAATACTGAAATTTTTTTTAAAAAACAATATTTTTTAATTTCTACTATAAAATACATCCAATAAATAATTTTAAAAATTAAATGTCTTTAAGAATTTTGGCCAAAATGTATTCTGCTACATGTCTTTGGTAAAACAAAATCCCAGTAAATGTATATTGATTGTGGTTGGATTTGTGTGAAAGTTATAACATCTACAAACTATAGATATACACTGCCCACAAAAATTAAAGGAACACTTTTTAATCAGCATTTAGCATTGTCAATTAACTCCTGGGATATTGATTTACTACATGTCTAAGTAGTAGTGTGGGTTGTTAATCAGTTTCAGCTGCTTTGGTGATAATTAAATTAATAACAGGTGCACTAGATGGGCAACAATGAGACAACCCCCAAAACAGGAATGGTTTAACAGGTGAAAGCCACTATAATTTTTTTCCCTACTCATCTTTTCTGACTGTTTTTCACTAGTTTTGCATTTGGCTAGGGTCAGTGTCACTATTGGTAGCATGAGGCAATATCTGTGTCCTACAGAGGATGTACAGGCAGTCCAACTCCTCCAGGAAGGCACATCAATATGTGCCATTGCCAGAAGGTTTGCTGTGTCTCCCAGCACAATCTCAAGAGCATGGAGGCAATTCTAGGAGACAGGCAGTTACTCTAGGAGAGCTGAATAGGGCCGTAGAAAGTTCTTAACTCATCAGCAGGACCGGTATCTGCTCCTTTGTGCAAGGAGGAACAGAATGAGCACTGCCAGAGCCCTACAAAATTACCTCCAGCAGGCCACTGGTGTGAATGTCTCTAACCAAACAATCAGAAACAGATTTCATGAGGGTAGCCTGAGGGCCTGACGTCTGATAGTGGGCCCTGTGCTCACTGCCCGGCACCATAGAGCTCAATTGGCATTTGCCATTGAACACCAGAATTGGCAGACCCATCACTGGCACCCTGTGCTTTTCAGAGGTGAGAGCAGGTTCACCCTGAGCACATGTGACAGATGTGAAAGGATCTGGAAAAAACCTGGAGAATGTTATGCTGGCTGTAACATTGTTCAGCATGACCGTTTTGGCGGTGGGTCAGTGATTGTCTGGGGAGGCATATCCATGGAGGGATGCACAGACTTTTACAGGTGAGGCAATGGCACCCTGACTGCCATTAGGTATCGGGATGAAATCCTTGGACCCATTGACAGATCCTACGCTGGTGCAGTGGGTCCTGGGTTCCTCCTGGTACATGACAGTGCACGAACCCATGTGGTGAGAGTATGTAGGCAGTTCCTGGAGAATGAAGCAATTGATACCATTGAATGACCCTCACGCTCGCCTGAACTAAATCCAATAGAACACCTCTGGGATATCATGTTTCGGACCAGATTGCACCTCAGACTGTCCAGGAACTCAGTGATGCCCTGGTCAGATCTGGGAGGAAATACCCCAGGACACCATCCGTATTCTCAATAAGAGCATGTCTCGACATTGTCAGGCATGCATACAAGCACATGGGGGCCATGCAAACTACTGAGTACCATTTTGAGTTGCTGCAATGAAATTTCAGCAAAATGGACTAGCCTGCTGCATCATTTTTTCACTTTGATTTTCGGGGTGTCTTTGAATTCAGTCCTCTGTAGGTTGATAATTATCATCTCCATCAAATGATGGTGAATCCTTAAGTTCCTAACACATTACCCAGTCCATCAGGGGTGTATTTACGACAAGGCAAACAAAGCATTTGCCTAGGGCGGCATTTTTCAGGGGGGGCAGCACTGCCCCTTGGAAGAAGGGACAGAAGAAGGGACATATGTGGCATGGGGACCTGGTGGGTTCCGAGAGATGCTGCGGGTTTCATGACGGTGCATTCACAGCCCGACTCTCGTTCCCGGGGATGTCCGATGCTGTGAAGGTGAGTGTCTTTCTCTCTCTCACCATAGAGGATGGTGGCTGGTGTATGGGGGGCAGTGCTAGTGGAAGGCTCGTGTGGAGGGCAGGGGTGTTCTTGATCAATGTCAGGCTCTTTCTGTGGGGGGGCACCAATTTTTGTGTTGCCTAGGGCAGCAAAAAACCTAAATACACCGCTGCAGTCCATATCAGTATAGATATCCAGCATGATATTTTTCCCCATTGAAATATGATGTGTTTTCTAAGTGTTCCTTTAATTTTTTTGAGCAGTGTACAGTGGAATTTGTATTTATTTATGTATTTATTATACTACTAATGGCAGTAATCACTGACTTATAATGGTGTCCAAGGGGTTACATGTATGCATAACAATGTGTAAAGTGTGTATTATGTGCTGCTTTTACTAACAGATCTCTATGTTTCTCAGGCCTGCTTTGCAGGGATGAGAAACAGATAGATCTTTCCCTCTGTACAAAACCCTGTGTGGATTGTCAACACAGGGCTTTGGGCTGTGATTGTACACAGCCAATTAGCAAGTCCTGGCTATGGATCATTGTCCGGGACCTGCTGGCAGACTCCCGATGTATACAATCACAGCGGGAGTAGGCAGACGAGGGTGTTCTTCAGAAGCCTGGAAATAGACAGCGATATGCTAGTACATCGCATTGCCTCCACGGGACACCCAACTGCAGTACATTGTGAGTGGGTGGTCTGGAATTGGTTAAAATAGAACTGCAGTCAGGCTATGAATATTTAAATAGTTACACATTCTTATTAAGCTGTAGACAAATGTTAACAAACCGTCACTGACCTCTGTAGAAGCAGGCGCTGTGGAATATATTCCTTAAAGTTTATAGCAATAGCACTTTCATGTATAAATTAGTAGCTCAGCTAATCTGTTCCCCCTCCCAGGAGTACATTGGCAGCCATCCAGCCTTCTCAGCTCTTCTGTAAAAATTGAGCAGAAGCACAGGAAGAGAGGAGAGCGGGGACTGAACTTCAAGAACTTTGGTACTTTTATAAATTTTGAGGATGAATTGCTCCACAGTCTGCAGTTATAAAGTTCAGAAAGGGATTGTTTTAAATCTCATTTACTGTTTCTTTCGACTATGGTACATTGTTGTATATGTTCATAGCCTGACTACAGTTCTACTGTAAAGTTATTTATAAATTAATTGCACTTTGTAAATACTTGATTTCCATATTTTTGCCATTGTAAATGTAGATATATGTAGGTTAACCAGTAGCTGAAGGACACTTAATTTGAAATCGCTTCACCTTAGATTGTAAGCTCCTTGAGGGCAGAGACTGATATGAATGTACAATATATATATATGTTAAGCGCTGCATAAATTAATGGTGCTATATAAATTAATACATAGCAAATAAGGCTAACCTTGTTTACTTACATAATCTCAAAATATTAACTTAAATAAAGTTTTTTAAACATTAATTCCTATTAATAAGATTATTCCCATGTAGTTGGTCTCACTGGCATGTATTATTTAGGAAAAAACTTCTCTTTTCAGAGTCTGTTTTTGGTAGTTTGCTTTATTCTATTGTGTAAGCATTCCTGAAAAGAGTTTAAGTAAAAAAAGATTTATGGTTTCAGGCCTTTGATGCACATGAGTAGTGTTATTACTCTTTACAAGTCTAACCTCTGTTAAATCTCCAGAGGATTTGCAAGCAACAATTAAGCAATAACTGTGTCTCAAGCACTGTCTATTATCCAGTGTTTAACTACAGATCACGGCTGAGTAGTTGACATCCCTACTCTCACCCCATGCTGAAGCATTTTGTATCACACTGTTATCTACTCGTGTCTTAAGAACTGTCACTGGGATCAGCCCAACTGACACTCTTTTAATAATTATAAGGGGAAACTGGGCTTTGGCGGCTAATTTAGTGTCTCTGGAGTTAATTGAAAAGGATATTTTGGTGCTGCTTGTTCTGTTTTGCATGCTAGGAAGAGTCAGATGCTGTATTGTATGTAAAGCAGTATAATTAAGTAGCTGTGAAATTCTACAAGGATTACTATTAGACTCGCTGGTGCTCAATGTGAGATCAGTAAGTACAAATAAAACTATGCTAACTAGAGACTGGGACAAAGAGTAAAGGCAGAGGACAGAGTGTAAAACCCAAAAGTACAGCTGCACAAACTATCAAAGGTCTTTACAGAGATATTTCTGAGCTCAGCTTTGGCCTTTTCATCTGGTGTTGTCTGTATAGGTCAGGCATGCTCGCATAATACCGTTTTACAACGGGTGCTGTGTGGAATTAAACCTGATTGTTTTATGGTCAAGGGTTATACTATGTTAGCCATTGACACAAACAAGATAACACACCACTGGCTTCAATAAGTATTTCAGTGTTAAACCAGTCTAAAGCTGCTCATAGATAGATAAATCTCAACTGGTTCAGCATAGATTGACATCAGTACAACCAGACAGTTGGATTTTTTTGCATGCAGTCACTGCTGGCGGCTGTGGCCACTAGCAGTGATCATTGTCTTCTGCCAGCCAGGAAGGCTCCCTGCCGGCAAATCACAACAGCGCTGCCAGAGGGATTCCCCCATTAACACTGACTGTGTCGATGGGGGAATCAAGCAATTTACTTTCCTTCCACCCATGCTGGAAGGAAAGGAAATTGTATCATCTATGGTGTGACATAAATGTACAGATTTGAGTAGCAGAGATGTGATCAGTAGCAATATGTAATCATAAATTTAGTTTAATTCCTTGTTATTAAAGATGTATTCAGTCATATATTCAGTCATAGGTATTCAAAGACATATTGTTACCAATTAGCATCTGAAAGAGACAGAGCATCCTCAGGCTGGAAGTGACACCTGGGTGCCATTAAGATTTGTCACTTATATATATAATCAGACTTTGCCACCTTCTTGAAGTTTGAAAGAGGGACGCCAGACATTTCGGCTGTAGGAGACCAGGAGGGCTCCGATCTTCTGGGAGCTACAAATTATATCAGTAGATCAAAGGAATATGTTTCATCTCTCATAAAAGCTAAAATATTAGTTGCAGAGAGATGAAAATACTTCCTTCTGATTGGACATCTGCATGTAAAACTGTGTTTGTGGCCTATGTGAGGTCCCAGAGAAAGGCAGAAAATGGTTATATTGCGCCTGATGGCGACAGCTGAACAGTGATTGGTACTGTCGCGATCGGACTGATGCGCTGGTGTCGGAAATTCAATCCCTGACTTGGTGATTCAAACTGTTCCTAGTCCAATCGACTTTGGGCATTTCAGGACCCAGAGTGTCCTGTGGGCTGGTACAGGAACACCCCCCCAGAGTCAATTGGCCAAGGACTAATGTCCAGCCTATGTCCATATTCCCATAAATTGAGGACCCGGGATATGGATGTCGTGATTCGTATGGAGACCGTCCTATTGACTGACGGATTGTGGACTTTCTCTGACTTGCTCCAGTCGCAGAATAAATCTTGGTAAAAGTTTTATTTCTGTTTTTTATTTCCCTTTTATTTTATAGTCAATAGTCAATTGTGTGTCTTCTTGTATTTTTTGTATTTTCTGTAACCTTTTATACTTTGTACATATTTTATGCACTGCCCTCTTTGGGATAATAAATCATAAAATTAATAAGTGACTTCTGGGGTACTTAAGCGGGCTCATATCTCCGGAGAGATTAGATTGTATTGTATTTTAGTGTCTTTATATGCTCAGTCAAGTTCATTGGCTATCTGTATGCAATTGCAATGTGTGTTGGCAGATTGCATGCAGATTGTAACCTCGCAGATCTGCCAGACGGAGATCTGTGTGTGTGTGGGGTGTCCCCAGCAGACCAGTCTGCGGATAAACTGTTGGGTGGTGGCAAGCTACCGTTTGTGGTGTGCCTGGTGTGGGCATGTGTGGACAGTGGAAGAGTGATTAACACCAGGGTTCTAGCTTGTAGGATAGCTGGAGGAATCCTAGAAGGGTGGGCCGATTGCTAGGCTGCTCCTCAACCCTAATTAATGCACCAGATTGTATGTAAGATCGTATCTGCCTGTGTGTGGTCAGCTGGCTGGATTGGAGTGGAGTCTCCCTCTGGTGGTGGCCAGCTGTGAAAGCGTATCACGGCAGGTTTTATGTATTCAAAGTTAAGTCCCCTTTATTCCCTCTTACCCCAAGTCACGGTCGCACGTGCGCTCCTTGGTTAGCTAGTCGCTGTGTGCGTGTGTGTTGGTTCCGTGACATATGGATTGTTTAAAGTAAATCTAAACCCAAACTTTGTTTTAGGCTTAAACATGTATAGAAGTCTAAGATTTTTATTGCTGTCTGTGTCCCTTCTGGAGAAACTCCAGAAGAAACTCCCTTCTATCAGTCCTAAAAACTATTGTCACAGGAACTGCAGGTACAATTCTGAGTTGTTGCCAGATGCGGGAAAAGTAGAGAAATCTTCTATTAGCACCACTTGTCTTGGTGACAGCTAAGATATTTCCCTTACTTTAGAAAGATATCCACTCACTTCCTTTTGAGTGTCAAGACAGGAAGTGAAGGGCATACATAAACATATAGTTATAATTTATATCAATGTTTAACCCTGCTGGTGCTAATATTAGAAAGAAAGAAGCCTTCTTCCTCACATCACAGCTACCTCTCATCTGTATTTTCCAGCTCTGGGCTGGAGAATCTGGGATGGAGATATTTTACAGAGAAGGCCAGTGAGATCTGCAGATCTCACCTTCATAAACTGTCCATTTCTGTAAAAATGAATGACAACAGGGTATGTCCTGTTATGAGAAGTGAAGAAAATGTTCTCTGCTCCTCGCCTCAGCTTTATAAACTGGGAGACATGAGAAATCAGCTGTGATCCTCAGGATCTTGGCTTTTTCCTCTTTCATAAATGGACTCCTTTGTCAAATACATCCCTCTGCTATGGAGCAAGTACCATGTTAGTGTATCTGGAACCATCAAGTGAATAATGTATCGAAGCTCATTTTATTGTGTGAAGATATCTCTCGATAACTCTTAGAGAGATACAGTATTTACCCATCCATACACATGCTAAGAGCAGTTTGTTAGGAAGCTGATTATAACTTCCAAATATATGTAGTTTTGGATTGTGCAGCAAAAATAGAGACTCTGGATCAAATTCAGACAGAGCCAGCAAGAACATACAGCTTCATTGCAGTGCAGGTACTGTCACTCATGAATCACAATACTACTACTAATCTTCGGCTGGGTCAGGATGAAATGAATGCTAACATTTCAATCAAGTCTAGTTGTCTTCTTTTTATATTTTAAATATTTAATACACCTAGAGAATTTCATTATCCTGTTGTATCTTTCTATTCTCTAAGGTTGTAAGAAAAACATATTCTATAATATTTCTATATTGTGTGATATACTGACTAGATAACTGTTGCTTTATTAAAACCAAAAGTTACACTGTTATTGAAAATTCATCACATTGCCAGCACCATAACTCCAGTTATAATAATGAAGTCCCAGATCAACTCAGCAATTACACATTTTTCATTGCTGAGTGTGGGAGATGAGTAGTAACTCATTTGCTGATTTTGCTAAAGCTAAGCACTTTTTTTTTTTTTTTTTTTAAATATTCACTGAGTTTATTCAGTGTCAGTCAGAAATGAAAGGAACTGCTAGACAAATATCCATTGTTAAAACCATGTAATATGATAACTCATACATGTACAGAACTTTGACAAATGAAATTGCTTTTACATGTAGTATACACCTGAGTGGAATTGGCATCCTATTCTTCCATGGATAGCAAAATTTGTCCAGTGTAATTATTAATAAAAAGTTAAAAAATGTTTCATAAGGCTTCTGAAGTTGTCAAATAAGCTAAAAATATACAATGTTGGGTTTTACAGTGTTATTGATTACATAACATTTTTTTACTTGTGGGTAGGGTAAGAATCCCTGTTTGGTTTTTACTGGTATTCAGGCTCTGTTAGAAAGATTTCCCCTCACTTTCTGTCACAGTAAAAACAATTTCACAAGACAGAAAGTGAGGAAGAAATCCCCAGAAAAACATACTGTATATAGCAATAAAGCTGGCAGGGTTTCTAGCCTTACCTACTCCAAAAAAATGGAGTCCTGGATAACAGAATAAACCCAACAGGAGCTCAAATCCTTGCCAACTTTCTCTAAAACTAAAAAAATAGAGCTTGGGCTGGAAATACACTTAAAAACAGTTGGAGTAAAAATATTAGGCTTGCCATTACTGGCTTGTTTTTTTTCGCTATCATCCTTTACCTTTGGTTTAGACAGTCACTTATCCACAACAACTATGCAACTAAGGTTGTTAATATGTGTACACCTGATTTGTACAAATGGGGTCTACCTAGTGTTGAAGGAATAAGCATGACAGTCCTAGAACTTGAATCTTCAGAAACCAATGGCAGCCCACATGGTTTTATCCTGACAGGTTTCTTCAGAAATATATTTGAAAGTGTTCCATTGGCAGAAATTCAGCTCTAATAGATCATGTAGGCACTGTGGGGTGTGGTGTTTTAAAACAAGGTTTTTCTGCAACCTTGCTTAATTGTCCCAGCAGATTGTACTTAAAGCACCGCCTGCTATCAGTCTTTGTGTACTTCAAGCATCTATAATTATGTATTTGGGTATGTTCTCAGAAAGACCTTTAACTTCACTTTTGATCAGTTTTTAATCCGTGGACGCAAGGGGATTCTGGCCACTCCTATTGCTGGCTGTATGGACATAGGGAGTGATTGTGTTATAGGTCTTGTTTTTACAGCTGTGTGTAACCCTGGGGATATTTTCATTCTTACATCCTCATGACAGTAATGCACTGATATGAAGTTGAATTATTGTGATGTTTTATTAAAAGTTTTTAAATTGAGGGGGGGAGGAAGAATATACTGACTTATGTTGAATGTTAAATGTTCCTTGTGGGCATCAAAATTCAGACAAAATTCTCATTATTCAGAGATTCAGAGGTATAGGAATCTCCAAATCACAATATTAACAATTTTAACAATAACAATAACAATATTTCAATGAATCAGAAACAATTAATTTCATTTGGATGTATGAAGCGTCCAAAATAACGTAAATACATAATAAATGAGCCAAATGACATAATAAATGAGCCAAAGATCCATTTAGTTGTTATGTTGCATTAGCATTTTTTATTATTATAAAAAATACACTACATATGAAGCGGCAGCATATTTCAATAAATACAGTAAAGTCTAAAAGTAAAATAAGATAATGTTTCCTACTTATTGTGTTTGGGTTGGATCATGGAGTTGGATCCATCAGAAGCTCAGAATCATAAGATAACAAATAAATGCACAATTGATTTTGTCCCATTTGTTCTTTTAGATCCATTTTGTTTTTATTTTGGCATTAACATTTTTCATTATTATAAAAAAATCAGCTCATTCTATTTCACTTTGTGGGTTGGACTAGCAGGGATGACTCGGAGTGTATAGGTAATCTCCTGAAATAAGGAATTAACACGTTAAAATATATATAGCTAATTTTCCAAAATATGCGAAATGAATACTCATATACAAAACTAATCAAAATATGTGAAACTAATTGAAATATATGAAACAAATCCAAATATACAAAACAAATTCCAAGAACAAAGCATTCTAACATAACGAATAAGACAAATTGAAATGATTAACTTAACAAAACAAAATGAAACAATTTTTTTCCGTCCTGCACATCTCTAGTTGAGATTCTTTCTGACACACAATAAATAGCAGCGAATGACAAAAAAATCACCATAACATCCACCTCTGACCATCGTTCTGTAGTGTACTTCTTAGAAATTCATGTTTGTGAATAGAGCCTAAACACCTTCACTCAGACATTATGTAAAGGAAACCTGTAAATGGTATTAATAAACGTGATTTTTGTGAGCTACTATGATGTGTACTATAGGTGAGAAATTATAAAGTGAATGGGTGTATAAAGAAACCAACAGGTTGTTGAAATATCACCATGTGTTAGGTATTAATTGCAGTAAAAAAAGGCAATTAAGTTGGTGTGCAAAATATGAAAAATATAAATAATTAAAGGAATTAGTGGGTTGCCTACACTAAACACATACTCATACCAGTGTGCCAAAACAAATCAAAAACCAATTGGTTTCACGCTCCACTATCAATAACACATATATATATATATATATATATAAAAAGTACATTAATTAAATAAATTAGGACAAATTAAAACAAGTGGATATCCAAAAATATGCATGCTGCACCAGCGTGATTGCAATATCATGCTGTGGAAATAATACTGGACTAATTCCCTTGTTTACATATATAAATATATATATATATATATATATATATATATGTATGTGTGTGTGTATATTATTGATAGTGGAGCACGACACCATTGGTTTTTAATCTATAAATGCCATTGCTGACTTCATAAAACTACTAGTTCCATATGAGGCACTGAACGTGGAACATATCAGGAATTTGCTGCAGACTTCTTCTGAGTTAACATCACAGTAAGTATTAAAGTACAAGTTTCCTTTTAGTAAAGAAAAAAACAAAAATCCACCTTCCCTGGCCCTCTAACCTAAATTAACTTCTAAACCCACACCCAACTGCTTATCTAACACAGCATGACGACACTATCAACCTGTTAGTAGAGCATGGCTTTTCATCACCTAGTTTCATTCCTGTTTGGTTTAATGAATGCATTTTAACCTACATGTTTTCTTGTTGATCATTAGCACCTGTTTGGTATAATTGTTTATTCATGCACTGTACCACATGCTTGCAAAATCCTTAAAGCTCTAAGAATAATTTCTTTTAAAAATGTAAATCAAACCAGTTTGGTTACTTGTAATTAGCAATAAATTAAATCCAAAGGGAGTCCCAAAATCACCATGACACTGTGTGTTCCCTATACAAGAAGGGAAATTGCTTAAGCATCCCCACAAAAATATAGGTAAAAATAGATTATTTCTGGAGTTCTTCTTTAAAATATAGGTAAAAATAGATTATTTCTGGAGTTCTTCTTTAACGGTATACGAGTGTACCTGGGAGAACGGATGTGGTTTTAAAGGCAAAGGGTGAACACATCAAAATATTGTTTTAATTAAGGTTTTTTTTTTGGTAATTGATAAATAGAGGCAGCACAGTGGCTTAGTGGTTAGCACACCTACCTAGCAGAAGTAGGGTCATTGGTTCGGCTCCCAACCATGGCACTAAATGCACAGAGTTTGTATGTTCTCCCTGTGCCTGTGTGGGTTTCCTCTGGGTACTCTGGTTTCCTCCCACACTCCAAAGACATGCTGTTAGTTTAATTGGCTCCTGTCTAAATAAGCCCTAGAATGTGTATGTATGAATGTGAGTTAGGGAACCTAGATTGTACAGTCCTTGAGAATTAGGGACTGATGTAAATGTACAATATAAATGTTAATTCACAGCGCAATATAAGTACCTGTAAAAAAAAAGTTATATATATAGATTTCATTATTTTTTTAAAGCATCCTCACATTACAGCATTTTTAAAAAATACTTGTAACTTTTACATAGTACTGTACTTTCCAAACACATAGCATCCCTGCTGGTCTCTAGAAGGAATAGCTGAGTGACAGATATGATAATCCCTCTTCCATTGGGTAAGACAGTGCTGAGAATCTTGTTAAGTGAATTAATCAACAAAATTAGTTGGCAGCATTTTTGTGGTACTATTTTTTGTTCATCACATTTTGCCCTTTTGCTTGAAATATTGTTTTTACCAGCAGCTCTTTTCTGATTGTAAAGACCAAACAAAAACTGTGTTTCGAAAAGCTCATTAACCTACTGCTTATATGCTATGGCTGCTTTGTAATTACTGCACTGGGTGATGATCTCAGTGTCTGAACACACAGCTTCCTCTATTTTTCAGAGTAAAGAGAGCCCCAATGCAGTTAACAAAACACACTTGAAAAATAGCAGAGCCAAAGAAGAAGAAGAAAAAAAAACAACCATTAGTGAACTATTTTAAAATGGTCCTGTGTTTCCTATTAACCTGTTTTAGAGATTGACCATGGCTTCCCAAATGACTCATCTTTCTTGTGCTAATTTACATCCTAAAATGTTAATAACAAGCTTGGAAATTAAACTTTTAGGATCTATTTTAGAGGTGAAACATGTGCATTTCTTTGCAATTTATTACTGATTTAGACCTGACAGATTAATTAAAATGCAGAAAAGAGAATATGCTGATGATTGTGATTGTGTTTCTCGAAATCCCCTTTGACTTTGCTGGTGAAGCTGATTGATGTCTGGACAAGCAAAGTGAAGGGGATGGATGTGTCAGAAGTCATAGAAAATATAGGAGAGCGTATGTATTTGCTGATTTATTATTTTGGAGACTTTTACAACACCATTTCCCCCAATCCCAAAGCATCATCTGGGAAAAGTAAACTAGAGCAATACAGCAACCAATTAGCATCCTAATTTTACCATTGAAGGAAAGGTGAAACCTGAATGCTTACTACCATCAACAGTCTGACATTGACTCTTGTCTTTGGGGGTTAGCGCCTTACATGTTCAGGTCACTTGATTTTGGCATAAAGATATCAGTACAGGTTATTAACACCAATGATATACTAATGACACATTGTAATTTTGAGCCAAGGCCTTCATAATATAGTCAACATTATTGTCACTGGTGCTGCCATGACTGCAACTGTTTCTAGGATAGTATATTTCTTGGCATTCCTTTATTTTACCTGTTAGTGTGTAATGGTTGATGTTAAAGTGGTTGTAAAGGCAGAAGGCTTTTTACCTTCATGCTACCTTTGCATGAAGGTGAAAAACCTTCTGGATGCAGCTTATCTTAGCCTGATCGTCATCCCTGAGCTCTTCCTCATTGGCTCAGACACAGCAGCTGGTCAGTGAGGTCAGTGAGGAGGGAGCATTCATGAGTGCCTCCAAAGCAAGCAGCATGGCATGGGGGTAATGGGCAGGGGTAGGAGCCAGGAGAGCCAGCGGGGGACACAAGAAGAGGAGGATTGAGGCTGCTCTGTGAAATGCTTTTGCACAGAGCAGGTTAGTATGAAAAAAAGTATAAAAAAATAAAAAATGGAGCCTTTTCAATCACTTTAACATTTCAATTTACATATTAGGTTGAGGTTAAAGATTAGGTTAAGGGGTTAAATAAGACTATTATTTTTGGCAAATAAAAGGGGTTTTTTTGAGTGTCACAAATTTATTTTTGTAAGTGGCCCCAAGAACAGCTTCACCCTTCCTGCTGCTGATCACATGACCTCTACAGTAAAAGTAAATTTATCAGGGCTTGTTTTTTTACTAATGTGGTTTAATGAGCAGGATAAGTGTAGAGACGAGTCATCTTACACTATAGGTGTATTTAAAAGTTCACTTTCCTAACATTTTGTATGTGTGGAATATGAGCTGATGTCAGACAAGTAATAACAAGTAAAATATGTATCTTTACTTAGGAATTAGCACCTCTGAATACGTTCATTTGGCTTATTTGAAAAGAGGGGAAATTATTAAATGCAACTAGTCTGTTACATAGTTACATAGTTAGTCTGGCCGAAAAAAGACAAAAGTCCATCCAGTTCAACCATTAATAAAAAAGTTATAATCCTACACGCACAGCTGATCCAGAGGAATGCAAAAAACCCAGCAAAGCATGATCCAATTTGCTCCTGCAAGGAAAAAAAAATTCCTTCCTGATCCCTCGAGAGTCTTATTCCACATTTTCACAGCTCTTACTGTGAAGAACCCTTTCTGTGTTTGGAGATTAAATTTCTTTTCCTCCAGACGTAGAGAGTGCCCCCTTATCCTCTGTGATGACCTCAGGGTGAATAGCTCTACACCAAGTTCACTATATGAACCACTGATGTATTTATACATGTTGATCATATCTCCCCTTAATCTCCTCTTCTCAAGAGAGAATATATTCAGTTCCTCTAATCTTTCCTCATAGCTGAGCTCCCCCATGTTTCTTATCAGTTTGGTTGCCCTTCTCTGTACTTTCTCAAGTTCCCCAATGTTCTTTTTGTGAATTGGTGCCCAAAATTGAACTGCATATTCCAGATGAGGTATTACTAATGATTTGTACCGGGGTAATATGATCTCTCTCTCTCTGGAGTCTATACCTCTTCTAATACAAGAGAGGATTTTGCTCGTTTTGAAACTGCAGCTTGGCATTGCATGCCATTATTAAGCTTGTGATCTACCAGAACTCCCAGATGCTTTTCCACCATTGATTCTCCCAGTTGTATCCCCCTAGCAGGGGCGGACTGACAACTCATGGGCCCCCCCGGGCAATAGGGGATCATGGGGCCCCTGTGTCCTTGCCCAAACTCAAAAAAGCCTATGAAAAAGGTACCAGGGGCATCTCATGGGGCCCCCTACTGACCCCAGGCCCTCGGGCAGTGCCCGAGTTTCCAAATGGTCAGTCCGCCCCTGCCCCCTAGTTTGTATGATACATGCATATTCTTAGCCCCCAAGTGCAGAACCTTACATTTATCAACTTCAAACCTCATTTGCCACATAGTTGCCCAATTAAACAGTGCATTGAGGTTGGCTTGTAAGTTGGAGACATCCTGTAAGGACGTTATTCCACTGCACAGCTTGGTGTCATCTGCAAAGACTGAAATTGTATTTTTATTTAAAAGGCAAGGGTCCCAACACTGAACCTTGGGGTACACTACTGACAACCCTAGACCATTCAGAGTATGAATCATTAACCACTACTCTCTGAATAAAATCTTTTAGCCAGTTTTCTATCCATTTAGATATGGATTTTTCCAAGCCTGTAGACTTTACCTTACACATTAGCTGTGTGTGCGGAACTGTGTCAAATGCTTTAGCAAAATCCAAGTATACCACGTCCACCACCACCCCTCTGTCCAAGGCTTTGCTCACCTCCTCATAAAAAGAAGTCAGATTTTGTTTGACAACTTCTGTCTTTCATGCATCCATGCTGTCTGTTGCTTAAAATATTTTTTTCCAGCAAGAACTCATCTCTGTGCTCTTTTATTAAACTCTCCAGTATCTTCCCAATTATATCAGTTAAACTAACAGGTGTATAATTACTTTGTAAAGATTTTGACCCCTATTTAAATATTGGCACCACATTGGCCATACGCCAATCTAGTGGTACTATGCCATTCATTAAAGAGTCCCTAAAAATTAGAAACTATGGTCTGTATCACCCCATAAAAGACAACAAGTACACAATAGGATCTGATCTGTTTTTATGGGTTAAAGAACTTAGCTCCACTTGTAGTCCTGCCTACAAGATGACTAAATTTAGTATCTAAGCATATCGTACATAGGTATGTATCCTTTGGGCCGTTTCACATATTGTAGTGTTGCAAACTGAAACTAAAATAATTTTACTTGGGATTTTATATCATTCATCTACACAAAATAGCCCATAATCTGGCAGTGGAAACAAATCTATTATATTATCTTATATTGTTACCATTGTTGCCGTGAACACCCTATGTAAACTCAGATGGAACTAGTTGTCTTCAGAAGTTACCTAATTAGTTGAAATGAATGTGTGCACAGTTAGTGTCACATGATACCAAAATAAATACACCATTTTTCTGGGATTGTTTGTTTCTGGAAGAGTTTGCTAAAAGTATTATGAAGACCATGTTTGCTATCAAAACATATTTGGGATAAAATTTTAGTGAAACACCAGTCAGATTTAGTAGTAAAATTATTGCAAATTTAAACATTACCAAGAGCACAGTTAAATCAATTGTTTTTTTAAAAAAAAAACTTTATTTGGCACAACTGTGATGCTGTCAAGAAAAGTCCATCTACCAAAACTTAGTGACCTGATAAGGACATTAGACAGAGCAAAACAATAACAAGCAGCCAAGGGTTTGTTACATGACACGTTATATAGATTAACAGCTAACATGGGAAATGCTGTATATGAGACTACTGTAGTCTAATTACTCCAGATAGTTTGGCCTTACTTAAGAGCAACAAGAAGAAAGCTATTGCTAAACTTAATTTGTACTCCATTACTAAAAACCCTTGTCAAAACATAATTGAAGTTTGTCAGAAGGAATATACTAGATTTAGTAAATAAGTGGGAAATGGTCCTCTGACCTGGTAAGACAAAAACTGAATTTTTAGTTTTCAGCACAAAACTATTTGTGTAGTTGAATACCAACATTGCTAAATATTGTATGTAGATAAATTAGTGAGCGCACTCCAGTGAGCGGCAAATGCACTAAAAGGAACCACAAAACCTTTCCAACTGAAATTGACAAAATAAAAGTGCAGCGCTACAAACAATATCTTTATAGCAATTATGTTAAAATAACTCATGAGAAAAGATGATTGTCCAATGCAATAATATCAGATGTGGTAAGCAGTTCAATTATGAAAAAACTTCCAAAAACGTTGGTGTAATCCAATCCAATATCGATGGATAGATAGATTGCCCACTTACCAGAAGCGCAATCTCAATGCGCATGTACAGGTCACATGTAGCTGAGGTCTCATGCAGACGCTGCTTGGTGGTACCCAGGTGGTCCCTCAATGATAAGAAGATATTGGCGGCCAACCCTTGATTGTCACTGCTTTTTTAGGCTTCTGCGTGGATCCAAGGAGCAGTGTGATCCGACCAGACCAATATCTTCTTATCATTGAGGGACCACCTGGGTACCATCAAGCAGCGCCTGCATGAGACCTCGGCTACATGTGACCTGTACATGCGCATTGAGATTGCGCTTCTGTTAAGTGGGCAATCTATCTACCCCTCGATATTGGATTGGATTACACCAACGTTTTTGGAAGTTTTTTCATAATTGAACTGCTTACCACATCTGATATTATTGCATTGGACAATCATCTTTTCTCACGAGTTATTTTAACATAATTGCTATAAAGATATTGTTTGTAGCGCTGCACTTTTATTTTGTCAATTGCTAAATATTGTGAGAACATCATCCTCCTAGTTAAGCATGATGGTTATAATATCATGCTTTGGAGAGGTTTTCTTTGACAGGGGCAAAAAACTTGGATTAAGCAAAATTCACGGTAATTCTAAAGAGAAAATTGATATTAGGATTGTGGTTCACCTTTCAGCTGGGCAATGTTTTTTTGTACAGAATTTAAGCTGCACTAAAATGATTTATAACCTAAAATGTGAATGCTTTAGAATGGTCAAGTCAATGCCAAGATCTTAATTTAGTTAAGAACCCATAGCAACAGTCTACATCAGACCTAAAAGCTCTAAAGCCATTTTGCCAAGAAGAATAGGCAAACATTGTGGGATTCAGATGTGCAAATTTGGTAGAAATTTATTGGAAAAAACTCTCATCTGTAATTACATACAGAGGTGGTTCTACAAGTATTGATATGGTGAATCATGAATCCTTCTGATTCCAACAAGTGTTTACGTATTTATTTGATTTTGCATCACAACAACACATATTCCATACCTTCCAGAATGTGGTATAAATCGTAAATAAAATTGTAATAAAGAGGGAACAATCCAAAGGGAAATGAATACTCATGGAATAATATGTTCCATTTATAAACATGAAATGATGGAAGGACACAACACAAAGTGCATCTTCATAAGAAAAGGGTCAGTGCACATGACTGATTATGATTTTTCCTTTTTGAAATGCAATAATGGACATTGTACTTGGGAGTTAAGTACTGTACTTGTTAATGCACTCATTTTACCATGACTGGACTAGTACATTAGGCTAAGATATATGTAGGAACCAGCCAGCGTCACAAATTATCAATATGGAGCAATATGGCTGTACCTCAAAAACAAACACTGCACATTTATTATGTGTACAAATATGCTTACAAATGTGTTCTGTACTCCTCGGATTCAGTACTTTGAAACCAGTGAAGCGAAGTAAAAGTGAATGGCAATGTAAAAAAAAAAAAGGCTGGGGGAAGAGTCTGGTCATGTGATCTGTCTCCTCCAATATGAAACCTTCTATACCCCACTGAGCAGACAGAATTTCCTATAGCTTGGCAGGCTGAACACCATAGTCAGGTTTTTATGAATGGGTGGGCAGTGGTGTGGACAGCAGTATGACAGAGAGCAAATAGTGATATCCACTCTTCATTAACCCTATGACTGACAGCAGATCTTGTCACAACCTCGAGTTGATGACATGCAGATAAACAAAATGGTATGGATTAATGGTATGGGAGGTGAAGATTAAGAAGGAACATAGGTGATAGGACCTATCATGTCCCTTTACTGTATATACTGAAGCTTTCAGAGAAGAAGCACAGAAGAGAAGTGCATACATTTTCTCCTTTGCATGATATTAAGCTCCAAGGTGCAGGGCCCTCCTAACCCTCTTGTATTGAACTGTATCGTTGCTGTATTGTCTCCATTTATGTTTTAAAGTGCTGAAAAAACTGTTGGCGCTATAAAAATCTTGTATTATAATAATAATATTGCCAATAGCAGATTGGCGTGCACTTTGAAGAACATTTAGATTTATTAAGCACGTTTAAGGCTTACTATAATCCTGTACATCTTTTTATTAGAGTTTTAGTTGTTATAGATTCAAATGTCATTCAGTACCTTAGAACATTAATGTAAGTGACACAGGAGCCTTTCACAACTCAACCTCTTTATGTTGGCCATAAGTAATAACGTGAAAATATTTAAAAAAATATTAACTATTACAGGAGGCGCTCAATAATCTAAAAAAAAGGGTATTGTGAAAATTATTATGGTATTCTGTTTTCTTCCTTTTTTTGGTGGGTGAAGCAGGAGAAAGAGAAGAGTTTGAACTCAAGATTTCAAAGTTTTACTAGTTGAACTAAACATAAACAAAGAATTTTCATTCTTTCTGGAATAGCCCTAAGGCCCAATCATGCATGTGCATTCTTTGGCTCCAAGCTCCAAAATGTTCAACATTCAAAATCCCCTGGGTTTCCTTTGTGCTTGTTCACACCTGAGTGTAGTGGTGTTGTTGGAAACTTGAAACTCAAAAAAGAGCACAAACTTCTTTTGGGATACAAGCTTCAAGCGTTTTTGGAAAAACATGTAAAAATGCACACATCTGGTGTTCTTTCCTCCTAGTAACTAGATTTCCATTGTCTATAAATAATAAAAAAAGAACAGTCAAGCAAACATGCCTGTAAAAATGTAAAAAAAATCCTTTGGAAACTGTCAAAAAAAACTGTAAAAATGACCAGGGACTCAGCTCAAGGATGAATGAAGCCTAAAGTGTGCAGTAGTTTCCATAAAATGTCCAGCAATATTTTTACTCTGATATATTTATTTTACATGTCAGACAACACAGACAAAATGATGTCATTTACATCAAGAAGATGTTCTGAGATTTTCTGCGTTAAGTGCCAAAACATTTTCTGATGTTCTGTTACACTTCCTGGGTCTGTGAATTGATGAGGATTTACTTTAATACCATAACGGCATCTCCATTTCTACAGTAGCTTTGCATGTGAACAGACTACTGAGAAGAGGTTTAAAATATAACAGACTATGAAAAACGCATTTTCACCAGTACCAGGTAGGGCAAGTTTAAAGATCACCAAGACCATTGAATTTCAGAATATTTGAAGGTGTAAATCTTAGAGGTGTAGAATAAATGGACAGGAACACAAATTATCTCATGAAACAATCTACTATATGAGGCTGCTCTTGTGTGTACATAGTGTGTACCCAGACTTAGGGTTAAGCTTGAACTAAGTTTAAAGTAACTTTGTGGTAATGTGCATTACTAAACACAATATACAGTACATGGCACTGTTGACTGTATAGGGTATAACAGTAGATGACTCCATAGGGTACCTCTCCTATCCAAAGTATACAGTTACTAGCAGTATTTTTCGTGGGCTAGGGAAGATCAACACTAAACTATGGAGGACCAAAATATTAATGCCTAGACTAGTGAACTCTGGTTGTTATTATTATTATACAGGATTTATATTGCACCAACAGTTTGCTCAGTGCTTTATAATATAATGAGAGACAATACAGCATTAATACAGTTCAATGCAAGAGGGTTAGGAGGGCCCTGCTCCTTGGAGCTTACAATCTAAGAGGGAGGGGCTAGTGGTACAAAAGGTAGTAACTGTGGGGGATGGACTGGTAGGAGGAATAGAAGATTGCAGTATTAGCTGAGGCAGGATAGGCTTCCCTGAAGAGAGAGGTTTTCAGAGATCACCTAAATTGAGCAGAGTAGGCAATAGTCTGAAAAATTGGGTAGAGAGTTCCAGAGGATGGGGGAAGCTCTAGAGAAGTCCTGGGGATGAGCATGGGATGAGGAGACAAGGGAGCTAGAGAGCAGGAGGTCATGCGAGGAGAGGAGAGTACGGTTTGGGTGATATTTGGAGACCAGATTGGTGATGTAATTTGGGGCAGAGTTATAAATGGCTTTATATGTTATTGTTAATGTTTTGAATTTTATCCGTTGGCAATGGGAAGCCAGTGGAGGGATTGGCAGAGAGGGGTGGCAGATACAGAACGGTTAGTAAGGTGGATAAGTCTGGCAGCAGCATTCATGATAGACTGAAGAGGGGATAGCGATGAGGTAGGCCAATGAGGAGGGAATTACAATAGTCAAGGCAAGAGATAACCAGGAGTGAATAAGTTGCTTAGTAGTTTCAGAGGTTAAGAACGGGCGTATCTTGAAGATGTTGCGGAGGTGAAGACTAGAGATGAGTGAATCGAACCAGGCGAAGTGGAATTCGATACGAATTTCAGGAAAAATTCGATTCGCGTCGAATCCGAATATTTGCCTACTTCGGGTGCGCGAATTGGATTTTTCCCGATCAGCCGGCCAAAAGTGTCCCTGCAGAGAGCTCCGCTATTTCTGACAGTTCTCTGACAGTTCCTTCACATGTACAGCGGTTGAAACATTGTATCTATTTGTTTCCATTTAGGATTACAGATGTTTTTATTCGGAAACAGATGTTTCAACCGCTGGTACATGTGAAGGAGCTGTCAGAGAACTGTCAGAAATAGAGGAACTCTGCAGATACACTTTTTGCCGGTTTGGAATTATTCTTATTTTCATCCTACTTCTTCTTCTTCTTCTTCTTCCTCTTCATCCTTATCCTCATCCTCTTTTTTCTTCTTCTGAGGATGAGGATGAAGAAGAAGAAGAAGAAGTAGGATGAAAATAAGAATAATTCCAAGCCGGAAAAAAGTGTATCTGCAGAGCTCCTCTATTCTGCAGATACACTTAGAGGAGCTCTGCAGATACACTTTTTGCCGGCTTGGAATAATATTATTTTCATCCTACTTCTTCTTCTTCTTCTTCATCCTCATCCTCAGAAGAAGAAGAAGAGGGATGAAGAAGAAGAAGAAGAAGAAGAAGTAGAGATGAAAATAAGAATAATTCCAAGCCGGCAAAAAGTGTATCTGCAGAGCTCCTCTAAGTGTATCTGCAGAATAGAGGAGCTCTGCAGATACACTTTTTGCCGGCTTGGAATTCTTCTTATTTTCATCCTACTTCTTCTTCCTCTTCATCCTCATCCTCTTCTTCTTCTTCTGAGGATGAGGATGAAGAAGAAGAAGAAGAAGAAGAAGTAGGATGAAAATAAGAAGAATTCCAAGCCGGCAAAAAGTGTATCTGCAGAGCTCCTCTATTCTGCAGATACACTTAGAGGAGCTCTGCAGATACACTTTTTGCCGGCTTGGAATTATTCTTATTTTCATCCTACTTCTTCTTCTTCTTCTTCTTCATCCTCATCCTCATCCTCAGAAGAAGAAGAAGAGGATGAGGATGAAGAAGAAGAAGAAGAAGAAGAAGAAGTAGGATGAAAATAAGAATAATTCCAAGCCGGCAAAAAGTGTATCTGCAGAGCTCCTCTAAGTGTATCTGCAAAATAGAGGAGCTCTGCAGATACACTTTTTGCCACCTTGGAATTCTTCTTATTTTCATCCTACTTCTTCTTCTTCTTCTTCTTCTTCTTCATCCTCATCCTCTTCTTCTTCTGAGGATGAGGATGAAGAAGAAGAAGAAGAAGAAGTAGGATGAAAATAAGAATAATTCCAAGCCGGCAAAAAGTGTATCTGCAGAGCTCCTCTATTCTGCAGATACACTTAGAGGAGCTCTGCAGATACACTTTTTGCCGGCTTGGAATTATTCTTATTTTCATCCTACTTCTTCTTCTTCTTCTTCTTCATCCTCATCCTCATCCTCAGAAGAAGATGAGGATGAGGATGAAGAAGAAGAAGAAGTAGGATGAAAATAAGAATAATTCCAAGCCGGCAAAAAGTGTATCTGCAGAGCTCCGCTAAGTGTATCTGCAGAATAGAGGAGCTCTGCAGATACACTTTTTGCCGCTTGGAATTCTTCTTATTTTCATCCTACTTCTTCTTCTTCTTCTTCTTCTTCTTCTTCCTCTTCATCCTCATCCTCATCCTCTTCTTCTTCTTCTGAGGATGAGGATGAAGAAGAAGAAGAAGAAGAAGTAGGATGAATATAAGAATAATTCCAAGCCGGCAAAAAGTGCATCTGCAGAGCTCCTCTATTCTGCAGATACACTTAGAGGAGCTCTGCAGATACACTTTTTGCCGGCTTGGAATTATTCTTATTTTCATCCTACTTCTTCTTCTTCTTCTTCTTCATCCTCATCCTCAGAAGAAGAAGAAGAGGATGAGGATGAAGAAGAAGAAGAAGAAGTAGGATGAAAATAAGAATAATTCCAAGCCGGCAAAAAGTGTATCTGCAGAGCTCCGCTAAGTGTATCTGCAGAGCTCCGCTATTTCTGACAGTTCTGTGACATTCACTCCATACAGCGGTTGAAACATTGTATCTATTTGTTTCCATTTATGGAAACAAATAGATACAATGTTTCAACCGCTGTATGGAGTGAATGTTGTTGAAACCGCTGTATGGAGTGAATGTCACAGAACTGTCAGAAATAGGCTATTTCTGACAGTTCTGTGACATTCACTCCATACAGCGGTTTCAACCGCTGTATAGAGTGAATGTCACAGAACTGTCAGAAATAGCCTATTTCTGACAGCTCTGTGACATTCACTCCATACAGCGGTTGAAACATTGTATCTATTTGTTTCCATAAATGGAACCATTTATGGAAACAAATAGATACAATGTTTCAACCGCTGTATGGAGGGAATGTCACAGAACTGTCAGAAATAGCGGAGCTCTGCAGATACACTTAGCGGAGCTCTGCAGATACACTTTTTGCCGGCTTGGAATTATTCTTATTTTCATCCTACTTCTTCTTCTTCTTCTTCTTCTTCATCCTCATCCTCTTCTGCTTCTTCTGAGGATGAGGATGAAGAAGAAGAAGAAGAAGAAGTAGGATGAAAATAAGAATAATTCCAAGCCGGCAAAAAGTGTATCTGCAGAGCTCCTCTAAGTGTATCTGCAGAATAGAGGAGCTCTGCAGATACACTTTTTGCCGGCTTGGAATTATTCTTATATTCATCCTACTTCTTCTTCTTCTTCTTCTTCTTCTTCATCATCCTCATCCTCATCCTCAGAAGAAGAGGATGAGGATGAAGAAGAAGAAGAAGAAGTAGGATGAAAATAAGAAGAATTCCAAGCCGGCAAAAAGTGTATCTGCAGAGCTCCTCTATTCTGCAGATACACTTAGAGGAGCTCTGCAGATACACTTTTTGCAGTACTTTTTTTAAGTGTATCTCTGCCGGCAAAAAGTGTATCTGCAGAGCTCCTCTATTCTGCAGATACACTTAGAGGAGCTCTGCAGATACACTTTTTGCCGGCTTGGAATTATTCTTATTTTTATCCTACTTCTTCTTCTTCTTCTTCATCCTCATCCTCATCCTCAGAAGAAGATGAGGATGAGGATGAAGAAGAAGAAGAAGTAGGATGAAAATAAGAATAATTCCAAGCCGGCAAAAAGTGTATCTGCAGAGCTCCGCTAAGTGTATCTGCAGAATAGAGGAGCTCTGCAGATACACTTTTTGCCGCTTGGAATTCTTCTTATTTTCATCCTACTTCTTCTTCTTCTTCTTCTTCTTCTTCCTCTTCATCCTCATCCTCATCCTCTTCTTCTTCTTCTGAGGATGAGGATGAAGAAGAAGAAGAAGAAGAAGAAGAAGTAGGATGAATATAAGAATAATTCCAAGCCGGCAAAAAGTGTATCTGCAGAGCTCCTCTATTCTGCAGATACACTTAGAGGAGCTCTGCAGATACACTTTTTGCCGGCTTGGAATTATTCTTATTTTCATCCTACTTCTTCTTCTTCTTCTTCTTCATCCTCATCCTCAGAAGAAGAAGAAGAGGATGAGGATGAAGAAGAAGAAGAAGAAGAAGAAGTAGGATGAAAATAAGAATAATTCCAAGCCGGCAAAAAGTGTATCTGCAGAGCTCCGCTAAGTGTATCTGCAGAGCTCCGCTATTTCTGACAGTTCTGTGACATTCACTCCATACAGCGGTTGAAACATTGTATCTATTTGTTTCCATTTATGGAAACAAATAGATACAATGTTTCAACCGCTGTATGGAGTGAATGTTGTTGAAACCGCTGTATGGAGTGAATGTCACAGAACTGTCAGAAATAGGCTATTTCTGACAGTTCTGTGACATTCACTCCATACAGCGGTTTCAACCGCTGTATAGAGTGAATGTCACAGAACTGTCAGAAATAGCCTATTTCTGACAGCTCTGTGACATTCACTCCATACAGCGGTTGAAACATTGTATCTATTTGTTTCCATAAATGGAACCATTTATGGAAACAAATAGATACAATGTTTCAACCGCTGTATGGAGGGAATGTCACAGAACTGTCAGAAATAGCGGAGCTCTGCAGATACACTTAGCGGAGCTCTGCAGATACACTTTTTGCCGGCTTGGAATTCTTCTTATTTTCATCCTACTTCTTCTTCTTCTTCTTCTTCATCATCCTCATCCTCATCCTCAGAAGAAGAGGATGAGGATGAAGAAGAAGAAGAAGAAGTAGGATGAAAATAAGAAGAATTCCAAGCCGGCAAAAAGTGTATCTGCAGAGCTCCTCTATTCTGCAGATACACTTAGAGGAGCTCTGCAGATACACTTTTTGCCGGCTTGGAATTATTCTTATTTTCATCCTACTTCTTCTTCTTCTTCTTCATCCTCATCCTCAGAAGAAGATGAGGATGAGGATGAAGAAGAAGAAGAAGTAGGATGAAAATAAGAATAATTCCAAGCCGGCAAAAAGTGTATCTGCAGAGCTCCGCTAAGTGTATCTGCAGAATAGAGGAGCTCTGCAGATACACTTTTTGCCGCTTGGAATTCTTCTTATTTTCATCCTACTTCTTCTTCTTCTTCTTCCTCTTCATCCTCATCCTCATCCTCTTCTTCTTCTTCTGAGGATGAGGATGAAGAAGAAGAAGAAGAAGAAGAAGAAGAAGAAGTAGGATGAAAATAAGAATAATTCCAAGCCGGCAAAAAGTGTATCTGCAGAGCTCCTCTATTCTGCAGATACACTTAGAGGAGCTCTGCAGATACACTTTTTGCCGGCTTGGAATTATTCTTATTTTCATCCTACTTCTTCTTCTTCTTCTTCTTCATCCTCATCCTCAGAAGAAGAAGAAGAGGATGAGGATGAAGAAGAAGAAGAAGAAGAAGTAGGATGAAAATAAGAATAATTCCAAGCCGGCAAAAAGTGTATCTGCAGAGCTCCGCTAAGTGTATCTGCAGAGCTCCGCTATTTCTGACAGTTCTGTGACATTCACTCCATACAGCGGTTGAAACATTGTATCTATTTGTTTCCATTTATGGAAACAAATAGATACAATGTTTCAACCGCTGTATGGAGTGAATGTTGTTGAAACCGCTGTATGGAGTGAATGTCACAGAACTGTCAGAAATAGCCTATTTCTGACAGTTCTGTGACATTCACTCCATACAGCGGTTTCAACCGCTGTATAGAGTGAATGTCACAGAACTGTCAGAAATAGCCTATTTCTGACAGTTCTGTGACATTCACTCCATACAGCGGTTGAAACATTGTATCTATTTGTTTCCATAAATGGAACCATTTATGGAAACAAATAGATACAATGTTTCAACCGCTGTATGGAGGGAATGTCACAGAACTGTCAGAAATAGCCTATTTCTGACAGTTCTGTGACATTCACTCCATACAGCGGTTGAAACATTGTATCTATTTGTTTCCATAAATGGAACCATTTATGGAAACAAATAGATACAATGTTTCAACCGCTGTATGGAGGGAATGTCACAGAACTGTCAGAAATAGCGGAGCTCTGCAGATACACTTAGCGGAGCTCTGCAGATACACTTTTTGCCGGCTTGGAATTCTTCTTATTTTCATCCTACTTCTTCTTCTTCTTCATCATCCTCATCCTCATCCTCAGAAGAAGAGGATGAGGATGAAGAAGAAGAAGAAGAAGAAGTAGGATGAAAATAAGAAGAATTCCAAGCCGGCAAAAAGTGTATCTGCAGAGCTCCGCTAAGTGTATCTGCAGAGCTCCGCTAAGAAATAGCGGAGCTCTGCAGATACACTTTTTGCCAGCTTGGAATTCTCCTTCTTCTCATCTTTCTTCTTCTTCTCATCCTTCTTCTTCTTCTCATCCTTCTTCTTCTTCTCATCCTTCTCCTTCTTCTCATCCTTCTCCTTCTTCTCATCCTTCTTCTTCTTCTCATCCTTCTCCTTCTTCTCATCCTTCTTCTTCTCATCCTTCTCCTTCTTCTCATCCTTCTTCTCATCCTTCTCCTTCTTCTCATCCTTCTTCTCATCCTTCTTCTCATCCTTCTCCTTCTTCTCATCCTTCTCCTTCTTCTCATCCTTCTCCTTCTCCTTCTTCTCATCCTTCTCCTTCTTCTCATCCTTCTCCTTCTTCTCATCCTTCTCCTTCTCCTTCTTCTCATCCTTCTCCTTCTCCTTCTTCTCATCCTTCTCCTTCTTCTCATCCTTCTCCTTCTTCTCATCCTTCTCCTTCTCCTTCTTCTCATCCTTCTCCTTCTCCTTCTTCTCATCCTTCTCCTTCTTCTCATCCTTCTCCTTCTCCTTCTTCTCATCCTTCTCCTTCTTCTCATCCTTCTTCTCATCCTTCTCCTTCTTCTCATCCTTCTTCTCATCCTTCTTCTCATCCTTCTCCTTCTTCTCATCCTTCTCCTTCTTCTCATCCTTCTTCTCATCCTTCTCCTTCTTCTCATCCTTCTTCTCATCCTTCTCCTTCTTCTCATCCTTCTTCTCATCCTTCTCCTTCTTCTCATCCTTCTCCTTCTCCTTCTTCTCATCCTTCTCCTTCTTCTCATCCTTCTCCTTCTTCTCATCCTTCTCCTTCTCCTTCTTCTCATCCTTCTCCTTCTTCTCATCCTTCTCCTTCTCCTTCTTCTCATCCTTCTTCTCATCCTTCTCCTTCTTCTCATCCTTCTTCTCATCCTTCTCCTTCTTCTCATCCTTCTTCTCATCCTTCTCCTTCTCATCCTTCTTCTCATCCTTCTCCTTCTTCTCATCCTTCTTCTCATCCTTCTTCTCATCCTTCTCCTTCTTCTCATCCTTCTCATCCTTCTCCTTCTCCTACTTCTCATCCTTCTCCTTCTTCTCATCCTTCTCCTTCTTCTCATCCTTCTCCTTCTCCATCTTCTCATCCTTCTCCTTCTCCTTCTTCTCATCCTTCTCCTTCTCCTTCTCCTTCTTCTCATCCTTCTCCTTCTTCTCATCCTTCTCCTTCTTCTCATCCTTCTCCTTCTCCTTCTTCTCATCCTTCTCCTTCTTCTCATCCTTCTCCTTCTTCTCATCCTTCTCCTTCTCCTTCTTCTCATCCTTCTCCTTCTCCTTCTCCTTCCTCATCTCCAAGGGCATTTAAATTAAAGGTACAGTGTTCTGCACTAATTTAAAGGCTCTCTGAAGCCTAGAAACCCTTTTTATAAGTTAACTTATTAGCAAATTAATTTGCATCGAATCGAATTTCTTCCTGAAATTCGGCGAATCGGCCGAATCGAATTTTTGAATAATTCACTCATCTCTAGTGAAGACTACAATATAGAATAGAATATAATTAAATGAAAATTTTTGTGCCCGGAGCTAAAGCTGAAGTCTTATAATGACTCTTATTAGCAAGCAATGAATCAACCAAGTTTGGATTACATGGCAGTTGAGTAATACTTAATGTGTATGTGATGCTTAGTAAATCTGGTCTGTCAGTGTTGCTCAAACTGTACAAGCCAAGTTCAGACAACAGACAAGATCATGAGCAGGGATGACTGGAAAAAATTAGAACTATTGTTTCGGTATATGTTAGCAAGAGTATTATTGACTGTTTACTTTATTATTTAATAAGTATGGGAGTTACAATAGTCAAGGCAAAAGATAACAAGGGAGTGAATAAGTTGCTTAGTGGTTTCAGAGGTTAGGAACGGGCATATCTTGGAGATGTTGGGGAGGTGAAGTCCACAAGATTTGGACAGCGATTGGATTTGGGACTGAAAGGACAGATGGGAGTCTAGGATTATACCTAGCACCCTGGCATGAGGGGAGGGACTGGTTCTTATTTTACAATGCTTTATTACCAGAAATGTCTGTATATTATTATTAAAAAACATGTATCATATTAGTTACCATTTATATATTAATTACTGCATTTACTTCTTTGTTTATTATGTATGAATTATTAATAATAGGACACAAATTGTTGCATTTTCAGGATACCAAAATCACAAGCACCAGTAATACATTTCAGTCTCCAATACTAAAGGGTTGCCAAAGGCAGAGATTACAGATAGTCACAGTATGTAATGTATTGGAATACTGGTGTAATTAATTAGCTCTATGAGCAACCCAGTTGGAATACAAGGACTGGAAGTCCTCGATGAAACACTCCAATCAATCCCTTCCGCAGGAGTTATCTTGTGTTGGATATCATGCATCTCACTAATCACAGCTGTACAGCTATTTCACATGTTCTTAAGCAATGGGATGTGTGCTACTGATGTAGCCCCAGGCAGGAATGAGTCATCACAATTCACATCTCTATACAGAGTGGCCCTTAGCAAAAATGGAAAAAGACCTGTCATCTGTGAAGTGAAAATGGCTGAAGTTCAGTTTAAAGTGAGATCATTTTTTTGTCATGAATGAAATAACTACTCCCATGTGGGAGCTACAGTCAAGTCTGCTTAATACATGACACTTAGTGACCAACAAGCATTGTTTTACCTTGTTTGAGACTGCAAAGGGTCTGTAGTTTTCAAGCAGACCCTGCCGATTGGCCTTGACATAAGAGGTGCAATCAGGAAACAGAGCCTGCACATGTAATAACATATATAAATCTCTAGTGTATATACTGTGTAATTACAAACTATACACAAAAACTACTTTTCAAATAGTGTGCTGATTATATTATTTACTGTAAATGGATACTGTATATATAGGTGAAAACAGAACAATAACATGCTGTAGTTCCTCTTCAACCACTTCAATACTGGGCATTTTAACCCCCTTCCTGCCCAGGCCAATTTTCAGCTTTCAGCGCTGTCGCGCTTTGAATAACAATTGCGTGGTCATACACTATACTCATATGAAATTTTTATCATTTTTTTCACACAAATAGAAATTTCTTTTGGTGGTATTTAATCACCACTGAGTGTTTTAGCAAACAAATAATATTTCTTCATAAATTTAGGTCAAAATGTATTTTGCTACATTTCTTTGGTGAAAATACCCCAAATTAGTGTATATTATTTAGTCTGTAGGAAAGTTATAGAGTCCACAAACCAAGGTATATATATATATGACAATTGATCAATCCTGATGTACTGATGGTCCATCTCATTTTCTGAGGTCCGAAAATGCCAGGATAGTACAAATATCCCTCAAATCACCCATTTTTTGAAAATAGACAGTTCAAGGTATTTAGTAAGAGGCATGGTGAGTTTTTTGGAGGTTGTAATTTTTTGTTAAAATTTTTTGGAAAATGTAGAAATTAAAAAAAAAAACCTTTTTTTCTTAAATTTACATATTGTCACCAGTCCAGTACATCGTTATTATATAAATGGTGGTCTTTTTTTTTTCTTTTTTATTACATTATTTCTTTCTTTTTTTACTATTTTTTTTTCAACACACTGTGACCAAAGCAATACAATGTTACCATAGTAACATTGAACTACTCTGGGCAAGTGATCAGGATTTTTTTTTTTTTAAACACATTATGATTGCTAATACCAATGTATTTCATTGATATTTGCAATCATTGTTACTGAATGAAACTGATTAATTCAGTCTTTTGTTGTGATTAGCTGTGATTAGGCAAAGCTCATCACATGATACAGATGGGCTGTGATTGGCCTTGTTTGTATCATGTGACTGCTTTGGCCAGTCACAGCTAAGAACATAATTGTATACAATGAATGGCATGACAAGAAGCCATCCATTGTATACAATTGACATGTGATCTGCTGTGATTGGTCACAGCAGTCACATGACACTGGCAACGGGCTGGTGTGGTGATATGTCATCGGCTGTGTCCACTGGTGACAGATTGCGCTGCTTCGTGGACCCGTGGCTGCGTGAGCGGCTAGTTTTGACAGGACGTCATATGACACCCAGTCACAACGAGGAGTGTCGTGCCCGGCCATCAATCTGTTATAGGCTGGGCGGGAAGGAGTCAAAGGCATTTTAAAATTCCCCACCTGCATCTCACATTTTCCACCTGCATAAGATGTGTATTGATCATATAGTTTCACAGTGTCATTGGCTGCCTTGTATGCACAGCCTATAATAAGGTAAATCTTCACATTTCTTTGTCAGCAGTTTTTGTTTTTGCTCAAACCTGAAGCATGTTGCATGGCACTGCACAGACTAATGCATGATCTCTGTCTGTAGAGTGAGAACTACATTTTCTTGTGAAGAAACTATAAATCTTACAATCTCCAGGTCTCCCAGTTTAGTGATTTGTGGGTGAGAGCCTAAGAGTAATTAGATCTGACACATACACAAGCAGAAAGAGAAATGGTGGGAAGGGATTTGTTTCATCATATTAGCACTATTAGAAGTCCCACATTTGTAATGCAACACAGCAAAATAACGAGGCATGGATTGGATGCTGCCTGACCCTGGACAAGAAGTTGTCTGTCCCTTTAGCAAATAGGGACAAGCTAGGTCAGTGGTCGGCAAGCCGCGGCTCGCGAGCCACATGCGGCTCTTTACACATTTTAATGCGGCTCTTCTGTGTGCCGGGCGCCCGCTCCCCTCCCTCCTCTCGGGCGGCCGCCCCAAAAGTCAGGACTCTGCAGCTAGCCCAGCAATGGGCAAACTACGGCCCGGCGGACCTTTTAATCCGGCCCGAGGAGCATGGCAAACATTGGCTGTCAGGATATAGACGGGGCAGCGTGACAAACTCCTCTCCTCTCACAGTCCGCCCTGAAGACGGGAACGGCGCGGGAACACGGCAAGAGGAACGCGCGGAGCAAAGGTAAGTGAATTGACACAATATGGGGAATGAATTACTATAGGGGGGATGAATTACTATAGGGGGGATGAATTACTATATGGGGGATGAATTACTATGGGGGATGAATTACTATAGGGGGGATGAATTACTATATGGGGGATGAATTACTATATGGGGGATGAATTACTATGGGGGATGAATTACTATATGGGGGATGAATTACTATATGGGGGATGAATTACTATGGGGGATGAATTACTATATGGGGGATGAATTACTATATGGGGGATGAATTACTATGGGGGATGAATTACTGTATGGGGGATGAATTACTGTATGGGGGATGAATTACTATATGGGGGATGAATTACTATGGGGGATGAATTACTATGGGGGATGAATTACTATATGGGGGATGAATTACTATGGGGGATGAATTACTATATGGGGGATGAATTACTATGGGGGATTAATTACTATGGGGGATGAATTACTATGGGGGATGAATTACTATGGGGGATGAATTACTATATGGGGGATGAATTACTATGGGGGATGAATTACTATGGGGGATGAATTACTATATGGGGGATGAATTACTATATGGGGATGAATTACTATGGGGGATGAATTACTATATGGGGGATGAATTACTATGGGGGATGAATTACTATATGGGGGATGTATTTTCAGTTTTGAAAATGTGTCTCTCAAAATAAATTTCAATCGTGGTTTTGGCGAGATTTGGCTCAGTTGAAAAAAAGGTTGCCCACCACTGAGCTAGGTGAATGAAAACATGGATATAGGGGAATCAATCAGCTATGACACTACACAAAGCCAAGATATGTGAGCCTATGATTACAAAATAAGGCAAATAACACATAGAATATAACTCCACCAATATCTAGTCAAATCATCAAAAACATTTTAAAAGTGTTTAATGCCTTTTAGGGCTTGTTCACACCATGTGCATTAAGCTGAAGTTCTCTGTGTGCCCTGCCATTGTTTTGCACTGCAATGCTCTGTATATAAGCAGCAGTTCTTTTTGTTGCAGTATATCAACCTCTTTTAATCACAGCTAGAGCCCCCCCAATTAACAGGGAGGGGAGGACTATAGCTGGGATTCACAGGGGCTGTCTTGGACCACATCAAAGAGAGCCACTGCTTGCACAGAAAGCAGTGTTCTAGCTGCATTATAGCTGGGGAGCATTTTTTTTCTATGGCTCTGGATTGTTTTACTATCTAAATAAACAATAAGGAAATAGTAGGAAGCTTTTTTTAACGGTCCCATTTTATGAGGGTTCAACTAGGGTTTAAGTTTACTAGGCACACTCTACATAAAGCCTGGCAAAATGCAGTCCCATGCACAGCTATATACTTCACCTGCTAGTGCTGCTTTTACAGGGCAGGCTGCCCGCGAGCACAGGAAATATTGAGCGCTAAGCCAGCCGGATACAGTATCATATCAGACTATTCTACTCCTGCTTTGCTTCTTTTTTATTGTGAAGAAGAATGATTCTCACTTCTCTGCCAGGGGATTCAAGGCTACAGAATAGCAAAAGACGCATATACTCTTGTCTTTTAATAAGAAAAGCAAGAACACCCCAAGGCTTTATTATTTATATCTAGCAGAAAGGTTTAAATAGTGGCCTGGAGATAAATCCACTTAAACTTTATGGCTTGCTTTGTGTAAACATAAAGAAGAAAAGAGCAAAAATAAACATTTATATGGACTATGGACCCCTGATATATTTTCTTCTAGTAAATTCCTAATTCTTTTTCAAGTTGCACAGTTCCCAAGCTACTTGTGGGGCTTTTTTACTAGGTTAGCAGTGTTGTTTCAGCTGGTTAATAGATTTGGTGTTTAGTGTGTTGTATACATTTACAACCCAAAACCTGTTCTGGATAATATGTTAATAATATGTCCAGGATAATTCAGGGTAATATATTCTGTAGACAAGCGTTCATTGAATTGTCCCTTTATTCCTTTCTTTATCCTGTGTATTTCTTGTGCTTTCTTTGTAAAGTGCTCTGACTCTACCTTTAAAGGTGCTATATACAATATAGTTTATTATTATTTTTTATTATTATTATTATTGTGTTGTTTATGTGAAAGTTTTGATTTCTGGTTCCATTGTGTGCTTCCTTTTTAATTCTAAACACATACTGTAGCTGCTGACTATTAATAACAGAACACTTACCTGTCCAGGGATCCAGCGCTGTCCTCACACGGGCTAGTTCTTCACTAGCCTTCAGGTTCCCAATGTCGGCACCTTAACTGTGGGCAGCCGACTATGCTGCTTTCGCTTCACAGCAGGCTTCCCACTGTGCATTCACAAGCCGTGCTACTTTGTGCATGGTCTTGAAGTCTTCTGGGATCTGTGACATGTCCCAGAAGTCTGTGGATGGAGGGAGGAGAACTTCTGCTTAGATCATGTAGGTGATCCAAGCAGATGGGAGCTGGTACCTGTTAAAACTAGGCACCCACTTCCCCACTACAAAATGACATGGCAAATATGGGAGAGGAGGGGGGAGCAGGGCTTAAAGCAGATCTTATCCGTTTGGGTAAAGTTTCACTTTAGGTGGTCTTATCTTCCAGCACAGGTTTGAACTATGGAACACTTTCTCTTAGGTTATGGAAATAAGGTGATGAGAAAATGTGCTGATCACATGCACTCTCCCAACAGAAACAAAAAAAACTGTCTAGCAATATACACCAAACTGAGCATGTGCAGCTTGCCACCAAGGCTCTATTCTATCAGCAGATGTATTGGGGACAGTAGAAGAAGGGGAGGATCAGAGAAGACAGGATTAAACAGCCTTTTTACACAATGTAGAGAATTAACCCCTTAGGTTCCACAGTGAGTATAACAAGCATACTTTATATATAGACTGATTTTACTGTTGTGGATTAAGTAACACGTTAATGCCGAGCAAAAATCATAATCTGTAAACAAGCATTGGTCAGAGCTGCAGTGTCTAGAGTTAATGAAGTTGATTTACTAAAGGCCAAAAAAGCTGTTCATTTTGCAAGGGAAGTTGCACTTTGCAAGAGACATTTCCCCAGAGCATAGTGAATGAGGTGAAGCTCTGTTGACCTCCATCACTTAATCATGTGCAAACTGCTGTTTTATTTCTTTTCTTTTCACCTGACTGGGTGTTCTTTGCAAAATGAAACTTCACCACATTCACTAAGCTCTGGGGCGAAATCCCTTCCAAAGTCCAACTTCCCTTGCAAAGTTAACTAGCTATTTGGCTTCAGTTAATCAACACAACTGACTCTAGAGAAGGTCAAGGCAGTAGAAAGAGCCATACTACATGCAGAAGGTCAAGAGTGATGGTAGATGGGCAACATAATTCAGGTCCCTCCTAGATTGTAAGCTCCAAGGAGCACAGCCCTCCTAACCCTCTTGTATTGAACTGTATTGTACTGTATTGTCTCCCGTTATATTGTACAGCGCTGAGCAAACTGTTGGGGCTATATAAATCCTTTATAATAATAATATAATAATAATAATGACACTTTGAGAACATACCTAATCAGATGATAGAATATAATACAGGGTAACAAGGTGCCAACAAAGGCTGATGAGCTTGGTTTGGTCAGACACTTTCCTGAAGTCTGGTGTTGGCCGATGTGTCTATATTGCAGTATTTGTATTTAAAATGCTGCTAGTGTATTTGTGTGTGCAAATAATAGAACTGACTATTTCTTACTTGTAAAGATGGGTTATTTGTTTCAGAAGTGTCTCAGGTGTGAGAACTGTGTGCATGAACAGATGTTTCTGGCATCACTAATTATAAAGTCATTTGAATGGGACATTCCTCTACTTGAACATTACTGCCTTATTTTATTGTAAGTGTTCTAGTTTATAAATAATCATAGAAAAATGTATGTACTTAACGGTGGAGCTATTGCTGCTATTTGGGGAGTTGACAAGGTAATCGTATGTGAGACAGGACTCTTGACTTCAATTGAATACTATTTGATATGCTAAGCTGTATGTTATATATCCAGTCTTGTGTTTTAATATGAATTACAACAGGTAAACACAACAGAGGAGAGTAAGATTAATAGAATTCAATGAGAGACAAAAGGGACATCTTCTGTTATGGTTAATGTGTCTTCTTGAGTGGATAATAAGGACACTTGAAGCTCATAAAGCTGAATAGAACAGGAATACATTATTCATTATTCATTTTGGGTTATGCCAAGGCTGACATGTTTAAGAAAGCAAAAAACAGACATTCCAAAGAGTCTGGCTGAAAAAAGGAATACTGAAGGTGTTATCTACAGCAACCAGTCAGATTCCAGCTGTCTCTTCCATACACTGGAGGCAATGATTGTTCTTGAAAGGGTCAGTACACTTAAAACTGATATATCTATTTTGGTAGATGCTAGAGAAATAAACCACCTGACTGTCTCTTATATTTGCTGTTTGCTCTATT
The DNA here is from genome assembly GCF_062004578.1 of Staurois parvus. Taxonomy (NCBI): domain Eukaryota; kingdom Metazoa; phylum Chordata; class Amphibia; order Anura; family Ranidae; genus Staurois; species Staurois parvus. The sequence continues at coordinate 14,035,872 of NW_028317982.1, read as the reverse complement.
GGTGACATTTCTGTGCTGAGATTCCAGGTCTGCACAACTACTGTTGAGGGTTGTGGGGGAGGTTAATATTTTTTTAAAGTGCATTTCATATTATGAAGGATGGATTAGAAATTGTTGTAACACATAAAGGGTGGGAACCCCATAAATTACCAGGTGGACAGGAACAGAGTAAAATTATGGCAGAGTCTCTCACTGTTTGCATATATACAGTAGGACACATGGGAAGCCAGGACCTGACTCTACCAGACACCTAAATTATCACTTTTGTGTAGATGGATCCTTTAAAGTGTATCTTATAGCATCACGCTGTAAGATGTGTTTACATAAAACAGCAGGCACTACAAGGTACAAAGATTTTTGGTAAAGCTTCCACTGTGCACTTAAGGAGCTTCTGAACTTAGCTCTAAATTAGAACTATGGCTCCCCCCCCCCTCAGTATCACACAATGCAATAGGAGTGTCACTATTAGAAAGACATTTGCATTTTGCTGGGATATCCTGGTGAGATGGGCCACCTTACCAAACCTATCACTGTAAGCTTGTATTTATTACTAAGGTATATGGTGTGATGACTTTAATTTCCTGTTCATGACTGCTCAAGAAGAATAGTTCTCCACAGGATACCTAACAAACATTTACATTAAACATTACTTAAAAAGCAAAGTTAAAAAAGCAGAGAGAACAGGTTTTCTATTGTGATTGAAGTCAACCACAGCTTTATTCATAATTATTAAATCAGACATGGCCTTGTCATTGTATGTAAAGGTTTAGGGTATCATGTGTCAGCTATGTTGTTGTTGTTCACCCTCTGAAAACTAAAGTGGTGTGGTTAGGTTATAACTCCAGCTGTGCCATAATTAAATTACTGCAAATATGAGGAAGAATCTCTGCAGCCTTCTTGTAAAGACAAACCTGTTCACATTAGACAAGTTTCCGGGTTAGGGATCAGAGTGCAGGGAAAGACCAGTTATCTGACACTCCAAGATGTGTGTCCGATGAGTGATGAGAGACCAGTGGCTTGCAAGAGAGTGAAGATCGGAGGAATGAGTGGTGAGATAGGTATGTGTGAACCCTCTTCTTTTGCTGATTTTTTTTTGTTTTTTGCTAAATTTTTATTTCCAAAAAATACCGGAAAATAATATTAAGAAAAAGAACTAAAATTGTGGTGTTACCTCATCGCAATATCAATATAAATAACATGTAACCATTGAAGATTATATTGCCAAAAGTATTGGGGCACCCCTCCAAATCATTGAAATCAAGTGTTCCAAACATCTCCATGGCCACAGGTGTATGAAATGAAGCACCTAGGCATGTAGACAGCTTCTACAAACTTTGGTGGAAGAATGGGTCGCTCTCAAAAGCTCAGTGAATTCAATCACGGTACCGTGATAGAATGCCACCTGTGCAATAAGTCCATCCGTGAAATTTCCTTTCTACTAAATATTTCATTGTCAACTGTTAGTGGTATTATAAGAAAGTGGAAGCAACTAAGAACAACAGCAACTCAGCCATGAATTGGTAGGCCATGTAAAATGACAGAGTGGGGTCAGAGCTTGCTGAAGTGCTCAGTGCGCAGACATTGCCAACTGTCTCCAGAGTCAATAGCTAAAGACCTATAAACTTCATGTGGCCTTCAGATTAGCACAACAACAGTGTGTAAAGAGTCTCATGGAATGGGATTCCATGGCCAAGCAGCTGCATCCAAGCCTTACATCACCAAGTGCAATGCAAAGCATCAGATGCAGTGGTGTAAAGCACACCACCACTGGACTCTAGAGCAGTGGAGACGTGTTCTCTAGAGTGACAAATCGCACTTCTATGTATGGCAATCTAATGGACATGTCTGGGTTTGGCACTTGCCAGGAAAACGGTACTTGGTTGACTGCATTGTGCCAAGTGTAAAGTTTGGTGGAGGGGGGATTGTGGTGTGGGGTTGTTTTTCAGGGGTTGGGCTTGGCCCCTTAGTTCCAGTGAAGGGATCTCTTAAGGCATTAGCATACCTAGACATTTTGGACAATTTCATGCTCCCAACTTTGTGGGAACAGTTTGGGGATGGCCCCTTCCTGTTCCAACACGACTGAGCACCAATGCACTAAGCAAGGTCCCTAAAGACATGGATGAACAAGTTTGGGGTGGAGGAACTTGACTAGCCGCACAGAGTCCTGACCTCAAATAGATAGAACACCTTTGGGATGAATTAGATCGGAGACTGCGAGCCAGGGCATCTCATCCAACCGTGCCTGATTTCACAATCGCGCTTCTGGAAGAATGGTGAAACATTTCCATAGACACACTCCTAAACCTTGTGGACAGCCTTCCCAGAAGAGTTGAAGCTGGTATAGCTGCAAAGGGTGGGCCAACTCCATATTGAACCCTAAAGACTAAGAGTGGGACGCCATTAAAGTTCACGTGCATGTAAAGGCATAAAGGCAGGCGTCCCAATACTTTTGGTAATATAGTGTGTGCGTAAGTATATATATATATATATATATATATATATTCATACCATAACATGAAGTTCAGTAATCAAGATTTCTTGGTCTGTGTGGATGAAATATCTCCCAAACTGAGAGTTAGTTAGAATTTCAGAGAATACCAAAAGAATATTTCTGCAAAAATAAAAAAGTTAAGGAAACTAATAATAAACTAAAGATATTTGAGTAGAGAATCATGGTGTTTTATTGTTTTGGAGATCCACCCCTCCTTTACTCCTCGGGAGATAAAGTTTTGATAAAGCAATGCGCGGCCTCCTAGATCTCCATAAAAATTATGTTAATGTTCTATTTAAAGTTTTTATATCTGAATGTTTCAATAGAAGTGGTATGGTTTGTAAAGGATATAAAAGAATGGCAAAAGAGACCATTTTAAATAGGTAGTGTCTCCCGAGAAGCGAAATGGGTAAATTCATCCACGCTTTTCTTTTCCTATTTTTATTCCTAGGTATGTAATATGGTGAAAGGATATACAGAAAGGAGAGGCAGACATCCATTGTTTGGATTTACAGTAAGTGGGTTTAAGGACAAAATCTCGCTTTTAGAGAAATTAATCTGGAAACCGGAACAAGCCCTAAAAGTGTTAAATATATCTTGTAGAACAGGTATGTCTGCAGCTGGGTTTGAGGTAAATATTTGTATATCATCTGCAAATAGTGATGTCTGTAAATAGGTTTTGCCTATCTTAACTAGAGATGAGTGAATCGAACATGACGAAGTGGAATTCGTTTTGAAGATTAGGAAAAATTCGATTTGCGCCGAATCCGAAAATTAGCAAACTTCGGATGCACGAATCAAATTTTCCCAAAAATGGCGGCGACATGTGTGGCGACGGAGCGGGGATCTCTGGGAAGGCGCGCAGACAAGGCGCGCTGACCCATAATGCATTCATTCATGACATGTGATCGCATTAGCCAATCAGCAGCCAGCCAGCCAGCACTGTGTAATGGTGGAGCTATAAATCGCGGCCATCTTAGAATTCTCCATTAGCCTCCGGTCATTCAAGAGAGACAGACCTGTCTGTATTAGGGACAGAGTTAGGGCCACAGAGACTTTAGGGCCACAGAATTGTTACTCAGGGACACAGAATCGTTACTCAGGGACACAGAATCGTTACTCAGGGACACAGAATTGTTACTCAGGGACACAGAATTGTTACTCAGGGACACAGAATCGTTACTCAGGGACAGACACAGAATTGTTACTCAGGGATACAGAATCGTTACTCAGGGACACAGAATCGTTACTCAGGGACACAGAATTGTTACTCAGGGACACAGAATCGTTACTCAGGGACACAGAATCGTTACTCAGGGACACAGAATTGTTACTCAGGGACACAGAATCGTTACTCAGGGACACAGAATCGTTACTCAGGGACACAGAATCGTTACTCAGGGACACAGAATTGTTACTCAGGGACACAGAATCGTTACTGAGGGACACAGAATCGTTACTGAGGGACACAGAATTGTTACTCAGGGACACAGAATTGTTACTCAGGGACACAAAATCGTTACTCAGGGACACAGAATCGTTACTCAGGGACACAGAATCGTTACTCAGGGACAGACACAGAATTGTTACTCAGGGACATAGAATCGTTACTCAGGGACACAGAATCGTTACTCAGGGACACAGAATCGTTACTCAGGGACACAGAATTGTTACTCAGGGACACAGAATCGTTACTCAGGGACACAGAATCGTTACTCAGGGACAGACACAGAATTGTTACTCAGGGACACAGAATCGTTACTCAGGGACACAGAATTGTTACTGAGGGACACAGAATCGTTACTCAGGGACACAGAATTGTTACTCAGGGACACAGAATTGTTACTGAGGGACACAGAATCGTTACTCAGGGACACAGAATCGTTACTCAGGGACACAGAATTGTTACTCAGGGACACAGAATTGTTACTCAGGGACACAGAATCGTTACTCAGGGACACAGAATCGTTACTCAGGGACAGACACAGAATTGTTACTCAGGGACACAGAATCGTTACTCAGGGACACAGAATTGTTACTCAGGGACACAGAATTGTTACTCAGGGACAGACACAGAATTGTTACTCAGGGACACAGAATCGTTACTCAGGGACACAGAATCGTTACTCAGGGACACAGAATCGTTACTCAGGGACACAGAATTGTTACTCAGGGACACAGAATCGTTACTCAGGGACACAGAATTGTTACTCAGGGACACAGAATCGTTACTCAGGGACACAGAATCGTTACTCAGGGACACAGAATCGTTACTTTCTGCTTCACAACCACTATTGTACGTTCAAAGAGTTAAATCCTGTTTTATGTTTGGGGTGCTTATTGAATTAAAGAGTATGTCAGACAACACGCAGAGGAGTGGCAGAGGAGGCAATGTTTCAGGAGCGAGCAGACGTGGCAGCAGAGGAAGGGGTCGAGGCAGCACTAGTCGCAGCCAGAGGCCAGTGCTCCCGGTGTCATCCAGCGGTCGTGTCTCCACCGACAACCCTGCCGTCATCGATTGGTTGACTCGGTCGTCTTCCTCTTCCCAGGTCACCTCTGACACCTACAGCCAACGGTCGGTGGGTACGTCAGACACAACCGTTAGTTGGCATGGCCCGGGAGCAAGCCCACTGAAATCACGTGTCCTCTACCTGCCCCTGTCCTTTGGTGTTCCCTCACCAAGCGAAGTATCGCATGCTGTGGGCTCAGCCCCACTGTACAGTGAGGAAGAGCTAACAGAGGGCGGTCAGGAACGGGGGGAGACATCCGCCTCTTCAGCAGCCAGGCAAAGAAGTACTGGCGAGGAGAGTGGCTCGGTAGCCGGTCTAGAGACAGGTCTGTCTCCTGACCCACACGCAGCCGAGGGGGCTAGTAGTGACGCGGAGACCCTAATTGATGATGATGAGGCTGATCGCACTTGGCAGCCTCGTCGTCATCAGGCTATTGCTTCCGCATCATCAGGAGAAGAGGGTGGCAGCTTGGCAGCGAGAAAAACAGTCGGTGGGTTGCCCAGGAGGCAGCAGGGTCGCAGCAGTGTCAGTGGAGGCAAACGGCCACGGAGTAGAGCACCAGCTCCACTGCAGCCTACCACCACGGCCAGTAGTGGTGCCGGTGTGCACGGAGGAAGTAGCAGTCAGCCAGTGAGGAGTAGCGGGGGCAAAGTTTCCTACTCGGCGGTGTGGCAATTTTTCGTCAAGCCGCCCGAGGAAGTAAACGTAGCCGTATGTCGACTATGTGGCCAGAAAGCCAAGCGTGGCCAGGGGGCCCATGTTGGGACTACAGCGTTGCGTCAGCATATGCAGCGTCGCCATTTGGTGGCCTGGGAAAACCGTGATAAAGATACGGCGGTTCTGCCTGCCCCAGCCCCCGCTCCATCACCCGCTCCGTTACTTGCTCCGTCACCCGACGTCAATCGCCCTCTATCAGCCAGTCAAGGCTCCAACACCTCTGCTGAGGGGAGTTGTCGCTCGTTGGCATCTTCCGCTCGTTCAGATGCTCCTTCTCCTGCTACTCCTCTTCACGGATTCCGTCAGCAGTCTTTCTTGGAATCTGTTTCCAAGAGACAACAGTTTGCGAGCACGCACCCGACGGTGCAGAAGCTGAACGTCCTCCTGTCCAAGTTGCTGGTGCTTCAGTCCCTCCCTTTCCAAGTGGTGGACTCAGCACCTTTCCGAGAAATGATGGCTTGTGCCGAGCCGCGGTGGAGAGTGCCAAGCCGGCATTTCTTCGCCAAAGAGGCAGTGCCAGCCCTGCATTCACATGTAGAAGAGATGGTGGGCCAGTCTTTGAGCATGTCGGTCTCTGCCAAAGTGCACGGCAGCGCCGACGTGTGGAGCTGTAACTACGGTCAGGGACAGTACATGTCATTTACGGCCCACTGGGTGAACGTGGTGCCGTCACAGCCGCACCAGCAACTTGGACAGGTCACTCTGCTTTTGCCTCCACGTTTGCACGTCCTTGGTCCGGCAAAGATGTCCGCCTCTACCACCTCTTCTTCCGCCGTGTCCTCAGCCGCCACCCCCGTGCCAAGTTCCATTACCCGACCGGCATATCACATGTGCAGGGCGCAACGGTGTCACGCTGTGCTGCACCTGGTATGCCTTGGCGAACGTAGTCACACAGGGGAGGAACTTCTGAGTGTAATGAACAGAGAAATCGACAGATGGCTGTCTCCGTGCAAACTGAAAATCGGAACCATGTTGACCGACAACGGAAAGAACATGGCGTCTGCTCTGCGTCAAGTAAGGTTGTGCCATGCGCCATGCATGGCTCACGTGTTCAATCTGGTTGTCAAGCGGTTCCTAAAATCCACCATCCCACTGCAAGACATCCTTAAAATGTCACGTAAACTTTGCATGCATTTCAGCCATTCCTACACCGCAAAGCACACCCTCCTTGAGCTGCAGCGGCAGAACGGAATTCCACAGCATCGCCTGATCTGCGACGTTGCAACAAGGTGGAATTCAACCCTACATATTTTAGACCGCCTTTACGAACAGCGAAAGGCCATCACCGATTTCCTGATGTTACAAGCGGATAAAGGTACTCCCCTGTGTAACTTTGATGTCAGCCATTGACAGCTCATGCGTGACACCTGCCGCTTGCTCAGGCCCTTTGAGGAGGCCACGCTATTCGTGAGTCGGCAGGACTATGGGATGAACGACGTCATTCCTCTGTTGCACGTCCTATAACAAATGCTGTTAACAATGGCTGGTCAGGGTGTGGTAGACGTGGCGCACAGATCTCAACGCCACATGACCCCTGTGGGGGCAGGACAGGAAGAAGAGGAGGAGGTAGAGGAGGACATTGGTGCTCAGGAATTATTGAGTGAAATGGGTGGTTTTTCCACTCAACGGACAGGAGTGGAGGAGCAGGAGCATCTGGTAGAGGAGGAGGAGGAGACAGAGGACCCAGACGCACTGTGGCAGTATGCTGTGGAGATGGAGGCAGGGAGTCCCTCGCATTCCTTGGCACAAATGGCCCATAGCATGCTCGGTTGCTTGCGTAGCGACAGCCGAATAATAACCATCAGACAGAGGGATGACTTTTGGCTGTCCACCTTGTTGGACCCTTGCTACCGTTCAAAAATGGTGGCCTTTTTCACACCTGCTGAGAGGGAGGCCAAAATAAAGTACTATAAAAACCACCTATGTAGTCAGTTGGTCTCTGCCTTTCTGCGCCAACGTCCATCCTCAGACACTGTGGGCCCTGTGCGCTCGCGTTCCGCTGCCATGGCAGCAGGGGAGGGGTGGGGTGGTAGGAGCAGTGGCAGCTCCACCAGCAGCGGCTGCCTCAGTCTGCAGTCGATGATGAGTAGCTTTCTTCACCAGCGCAGTGAGGAAACTACTAACCAGCCGCAGCAGCAGCAGCATCAGGTGGACCTGGAGCAGGACCTCAAACAACAGGCTCGGGCCTACTTGGACAGCACCCTGCCAACCGAGGTAGACAATCCCCTTGACTACTGGGCAACGAAACTTGACCTTTGGCCCCAACTAGCTGAATTTGCCCTTGAAAGGCTGTCATGCCCGGCCAGTAGCGTGGCATCGGAGCGCGTGTTTAGTGCGGCAGGAGGTATTGTAACTCCGCAGAGGACACGACTGTCCACCCAAAGTGTGGAGAGACTCACGTTTGTGAAAATGAATCAGGCGTGGATTAGTTTGGATTTCAAACCACCAGTTCCTGACACAACTGACTAAATCCGCCATGAATCATGCCCCAAACATGTTATTATTTTTAACATAGGCCTCTGTATGGCCTTCAATTTAAGCTGCTTACGCTTCGCCACTCTGCCATGGGCCCCTGTACCGCCTCCTCTTGCTGCTGCCAGGTCCAGAGTGTGTCATGGGTCCCTGTACGGCCTCCCATTGCTGCTGACTTCATCGCCAGACTCTGCCATGTGCCACTTTCAGGTCTCCTTACACTGTTGGTGGGTTCCATTTTGTGATAGGGTGCTGTATGGCCTTCCATTGCTGCTGCCTCCACCGCCACCTTGCGCCATGTGCCTCTGTCGTCTGCTCACGCTGCTGACGGCTTCCGCTTTTTAACCGAGGCCTGTGTTTGGCTTCCGAATACTGCTGCATCCACCGCCACCCTGCGCCATGTGTCTCTGTCGTCTGCTCACGCTGCTGACGGCTTCCGCTTTTTAACCTAGGCCTGTGTATGGCTTCAGAATAATGCTGCCTACACCGCCACCCTGCGCCATGTGCCTCTGTCGTCTGCTCACGCTGCTGCCAGGTCCATACTGATTCATGGCCCCCTGTACCGGCTCCTCATGAACGTGGTTCAGCGGGTTTGCATCACTTAACGGCAAATCGTTGACAAACGCTGGGACGTTCAGTGTTGTGCGCATTAAGCCAGACACCAAAGGGCATCACAGACCTGTTATTACTCGCTCAAGCATGGCTGAACAAAACCAGTCTCTACCACAAACTGGACCCAGACCTGCCCAGGGTCTCGTAAGTAGATTGCACGGAGGAGTAGAGTTTGTTATTGGAATTAACTGTGAGGGACTTTTAAACCTAGGCCTGTGTATGGCCTTCAATTGAAGCTGCTTCTGCTCCGCCACTCTGCCATTGGACTCTTGATAGTCGACGACTATCAAGAGTCCAATGGCAGAGTGGCGGAGCAGAAGCAGCTTCAATTGAAGGCCATACACAGGCCTAGGTTTAAAAGTCCCTCACAGTTAATTCCAATAACGAACTCTACTCCTCCGTGAAATCTACTTACGAGACCCTGGGCAGGTCTGGGTCCAGTTTGTGGTAGAAACTGGTTTTGTTCAGCCATGCTTGAGCGAGTAATAACAGGTCTGTGATGCCCTTTGGTGTCTGGCTTAATGCGCACAACACTGAACGTCCCAGCGTTTGTCAACGATTTGCCGTTAAGTGATGCAAACCCGCTGAACCACGTTCATGAGGAGCCGGTACAGGGGGCCATGAATCAGTATGGACCTGGCAGCAGCGTGAGCAGACGACAGAGGCACATGGCGCAGGGTGGCGGTGTAGGCAGCATTATTCTGAAGCCATACACAGGCCTAGGTTAAAAAGCGGAAGCCGTCAGCAGCGTGAACAGACGACAGAGACACATGGCGCAGGGTGGCGGTGGATGCAGCAGTATTCGGAAGCCAAACACAGGCCTCGGTTAAAAAGCGGAAGCCGTCAGCAGCATGAGCAGATGACAGAGGCACATGGCGCAGGGTGGCGGTGGAGGCAGCAGCAATGGAAGGCCATACAGCACCCTATCACAAAATAAAACCCACCAACAGTGTAAGGAGACCTGAAAGTGGCACATGGCAGAGTCTGGCGATGAAGTCAGCAGCAATGGGAGGCCGTACAGGGACCCATGACACACTCTGGACCTGGCAGCAGCAAGAGGAGGCGGTACAGGGGCCCATGGCAGAGTGGCGAAGCGTAAGCAGCTTAAATTGAAGGCCATACAGAGGCCTATGTTAAAAAGTCCCCCCAGCAGCAGCGTGGGGAGACAACTATTAGTCGTCTCCCCACGCTGCTGCTGGGGGGACTTTTTAACATAGGCCTCTGTATGGCCTTCAATTTTAGCTGCTTACGCTCCGCCACTCTGCCATGGGCCCCTGTACCGCCTCCTCATGCTGCTGCCAGGCCCGTAATCTGCCATGGGCCCCCGTGCCGACTCCTCATGCTACTGCCAGGCCCGTAATCTGTCATGGGCCCCTGTACCGCCTCCTCATGCTGCTGCCAGGTCCAGAGTGTGTCATGGGTCCCTGTACGGCCTCCCATTGCTGCTGTCTTCATCGCCACACTCTGCCATGTGCCACTTTCAGGTCTCCTCACACTGCTGGTGGGTTCCATTTTGTCATAGGGTGCTGTATGGCCTCCCATTGCTGCTGCCTCCACCGCCACCCTGCGCCATGTGCCTGTCATCTGCTCACGCTGCTGACGGCTTCCGCTTTTTAACCGAGGCCTGCGTTTGGCTTCCGAATACTGCTGCATCCACCGCCACCCTGCGCCATGTGCCTCTGTCGTCTGCTCACGCTGCTGACGGCTTCCGCTTTTTAACCTAGTCATGTGTATGTCTTCCGAATACTGCTGCCTCCACCGCCACCCTGCGCCATGTGCCACTTTCAGGTCTCCTTACACTGTTGGTGGGTTCCATTTTGTGATAGGGTGCTGTATGGCCTTCCATTGCTGCTGCCTCCACCGCCACCCTGCGCCATGTGCCTCTGTCGTCTGCTCACGCTGCTAACGGCTTCCGCTTTTTAACCGAGGCCTGTGTTTGGCTTCCGAATACTGCTGCATCCACCGCCACCCTGCGCCATGTGTCTCTGTCGTCTGCTCACGCTGCTGACGGCGTCCGCTTTTAAACCTAGGCCTGTGTATGGCTTCCGAATACTGCTACCTCCACCGCCGCCCTGCGCCATGTGCCTCTGTCGTCTGCTCACGCTGCTGACGGCTTCCGCTTTTTAACCGAGGCCTGTGTTTGGCTTTCGAAATACTGCTGCATCCACCGCCACCCTGCGCCATGTGTCTCTGTCGTCTGCTCACGCTGCTGACGGCTTCCGCTTTTTAACCTAGGCCTGTGTATGGCTTCCGAATACTGCTACCTCCACCGCCGCCCTGCGCCATGTGCCTCTGTCGTCTGCTCACGCTGCTGACGGCTTCCGCTTTTTAACCGAGGCCTGTGTTTGGCTTCCGAATACTGCTACCTCCACCGCCGCCCTGCGCCATGTGCCTCTGTCGTCTGCTCACGCTGCTGACGGCTTCCGCTTTTTAACCGAGGCCTGTGTTTGGCTTTCGAAATACTGCTGCATCCACCGCCACCCTGCGCCATGTGTCTCTGTCGTCTGCTCACGCTGCTGACGGCGTCCGCTTTTAAACCTAGGCCTGTGTATGGCTTCCGAATACTGCTACCTCCACCGCCGCCCCGGCGCCATGTGCCTCTGTCGTCTGCTCACGCTGCTGACGGCTTCCGCTTTTTAACCGAGGCCTGTGTTTGGCTTTCGAAATACTGCTGCATCCACCGCCACCCTGCGCCATGTGTCTCTGTCGTCTGCTCACGCTGCTGACGGCTTCCGCTTTTTAACCTAGGCCTGTGTATGGCTTCCGAATACTGCTGCCTCCACCGCCACCCTGCGCCATGTGCCTTTGTCGTCTGCTCACGCTGCTGACGGCTTCCGCTTTTTAACCGAGGCCTGTGTTTGGCTTCCGAATACTGCTGCATCCACCGCCCGCCCACTGCTGCTGCCAGGCCCGTAATCTGTCATGGGCCCCTGTACCGCCTCCTCATGCTGCTGCCAGGTCCAGAGTGTGTCATGGGTCCCTGTACGGCCTCCCATTGCTGCTGTCTCCATCACCACACTCTGCCATGTGCCACTTTCAGGTCTCCTCACACTGCTGGTGGGTTCCATTTTGTCATAGGGTGCTGTATGGCCTCCCATTGCTGCTGCCTCCACCGCCACACTGTGGCTCCACACTCTGGTTTTGGCCCCGTGACTGCCCAAATGAGTGAAGTGTGCGGTAATTCTAAGATCGACGGCACTCATCTGCATGTCATACTGACTGACAGTATTAGTTCTCTTCCCCAGCAGACTCCAAGGGCATTTAAATTAAAGGTACAGTGTTCTGCACTAATATAAAGGCTCTCTGAAGCCTAGAAACACCCTTTTTATAAGTTAAATTCGCAGCGAATATTTTCGCCTCGAATCGAATTTATTTCGCGAATTCGGCGAATCAGCCGAATCGAATTTTTGAATAATTCACTCATCTCTAATCTTAACATCTGAAAGGGTAGAATTAATATAAATAAATAAATAAATCTAGATAAGGGTTATATGGCTAGATTAAATAATAATGGCAAAAAAGGACATCCCTGATGCATTCCTTTAGCCAAAGAAATATTATCAGATATATAGCCCAAAATAATCCGACGAGCTGTGGGAGAAGAGTACATGGTACATATAAAGTAAAGTATGTGTCCTGTGAATCCTAATTTTTTCATCACCAAGAATAGCCATTTAAAATTAACGTTATCATATGCCTTTTCTGCGTCTAAAGTAATGATAGCTGCATCTATGTCTGGGTGAGACCTAGCATATTCCAAGGCCAAAATAACTTTACGTATATTTAAAGTTGCATATCTGCCTCGTACAAAACCTGCTTGTGTCAGATGCCAAGGTCTTTAGACAAGACCTTGGCATCAACATGTATTAATGAAATAAGCCTATGGGAGCCACGTTGGGTTGGATCTTTGTCTTCCTTAGCTAATAATTTTATTTACTCATATGGAAGAAAAATATATTTGAAATATATTTTTAAAATATTCTTCCCAAATATATTGACATATATTTGAAATATTACAATTTTGGTCATATGCAATATATTTCAAAATATATTTCAATTTAAAAAAAAAAAATATATATATATACATACAGTGAAGGAAATAAGTATTTGATCCCCTGCTGATTTTGAATGTTTGCCCACGCACAAAGAAATGATCAGTCTAAAAATCGAATGGTAGGTGTATTGTAACACTGAGAGACAGAATAGCAACAACAAATTCAAAAGAAATGCATGTCTAACAAATTATGCACTGATTTGCATGTTCATAAGGGAAATAAGTATTTGATTTGAGATGTTTCCTGTAGTTGGCCACCAGGTTTGCACACATCTCAGGAGGGATTTTGGCCCACTCCTCTTGGCAGATCCTCTCCAAGTCATTAAGGTTTGGTGGCTGACGTTTGGCAACTGAACTTTAAGCTCCCTCTACAGATTTTCAATCAGATTAAGGTCTGGAGACTGGCTAGACCACTCCAGGACCTTAATGTGCTTCTTCTTGAGCCACTCCTTTATTGCTTTGGCTGTGTGTTTTGGGTCATTGTCATGCTGGAATACCCATCCACGACCCATTTTCAGTTGTCCTGTCCCCTTAGCAGAAAAACACCCCCAAAGCAGAATGTTTCCACCACCATGTTTGACAGTTGGGATGGTGTTCTTGGGGGTCATAGGCAGCATTCCTCCTCCTACAAACACGGCGAGTTGAGTTGATGCCAAAGAGCTCATTTTTGGTCTCATCTGACCACAACACTTTCTACCAGTCCTCCTCTGTATCATTCAGATGTTCAGTGGCAAACTTCATATGGGCCTGTACATGTGCTTTCTTGAGCAGAGGGACCTTGCGGGCACTGCATGATTTCAATCCTTGTTACCAATTGTTTTCTTGGTGACTGTGGTCCCAGCTGCCTGGAGATCATTGACAAGATCCTCACGTGTTGTTCTGGGATGATTCCTCACTGTTCTCATGATCATTGACACTCCACGAGGTGAGATCTTGCATGGTGCACCAGACCTAGGGAAACTGACAGTTGTTTTGTGTTTCTTCCATTTGCGAATGATTGCACTAACTGTTGTCACCTTCTCACCAAGCTGCTTGGCGATAGTTTGGTAGCCCAATCCAGCCTTGTGTAGGTCTACAATCTTGTCCCTGACATCCTTGGACATCTCTTTGGTCTTTGCCATGGTGGGGAGTTTAGAATCTGATTGTTGGATTGCTCCTGTGGACAGGTGTCATTTATACAGGTAACAAAATGAGATTAGCAGCACTCCCTTTAAGATACTGCTTCTAATCTCAGCTTGCTACCTGTATGAAAGACACCTGGTAGCCAGAAATCCTGCTGAATGATAGGTGATCAAATACTTCTTATTTCCCTCATGAACATGCAAATCAGTGCAAAATTTGTTAGACATCTCTTTGGGATTTTTTGTTGCTATTCTGTCCCTCAGTGTTACAATACACCTACCATTCGATTTTTAGACTGATCATATCTTTTTGAGTGGGCAAACATTCAAAATCAGCAGGGGATCAAATACTTATTTTATATATATATATATATATATATATATATATATATATATACCTGTGTTTCCCTGAAAATAAGACACTGTCTTATATTTTTTTTGGCTCAAAAAAACACACTAGGTCTTATTTTCAGGGTAGGTCTTATTTTTTAAATGTCTAGGTGTGGACAGGGGGTGCAGAGGTGAGCTGCAGGCAGTTGTGGATGAGGGTTACTATGGAGAGGGCTGGCTGATGACAGTTGTGAGCTGCAGTCAGGTGTTGCAGGGGTAACTTGACAGGTGAGTTTCAGACAGGGTGCAGATATGAGCCACAGACAGGGTGCAGGGGTGAGTTGCAAACATGGGATGCAGAGGTGAGCTGTGGCCAGGGGGTGCAGAGCTGAGCTGTGGTTGGGGGGTGCAAAGGTGGGTTGCAACTCAGCTCACCTCTGCACCGCTCCTATGCACCCTGTCTGCAACTCACCTGACTCAATTTACCTCTGCAACACCTTACTGCAGCTCACCTTTGCACATCCCCCCCCCTCCACTGCCCTCATATGGTTAGCTAGTTTTGCAAAACACAACTGTCAGCAGCCGGCCCCTCTCTATAGTAACTCCCGTTTCAGGTCTTATCTTCCCACACAGTGCACCAAGCGCACTTACTCACCGCTCCGCCTCTTCCCCACTCGCCGGTGATCACCCCTGGGATATCGACTTCCATGCATTAGGCTGCAGGAGGAGATGCCACACCCCTAAACACACTGCATACTGCACCCGCAGATATCTGTTCTTTCCCTGTCCCACAGTGAGTACAGAGGTAGGGAGATTCTGTGGGGACGGATGGTGCTGTCACTTCAGCCGCGCGTCTGTGTATAAGAGACAGTAGATATGGATGTGCTCAGGGCCAGTGCCGGAGGTGGTGGAATGGTGTTCCACCATGTTCCAGCTGAAAAAAAAAGCCCTGATCACAACTAGGTCTTATTTTCGGGGTAGGTCTTTCACTTTAGAAATTCACAAAAATAGCACTAGGTCTTATTTTCGGGGTAGGTCTTATTTTAGGGGAAACAGGGTACACACACACATATACATATATATATATATATATATATACTGTATGTTGAAATGCATTTTTATTACAAAATATATGAAAACTATTTGTAAAAATATATTTCAAATAAACTGTATGTCTGTATGTCTTTAAAAAATACAAATCTACATTTTTGGAAAGAATATATGTTAAAATTACTTGTTTATATGTTGAATAAAAATGTTTAAAAATATATATTTTTTAAATATATTCTTCAGATTTTATTTTAACATATAAAAGAGTCATTTTAACATATATTTTTACATATACTTGTGAATGCATTCCAAAAATGTAGATTTGTATTTTTAAAAACATACAATATATTTTAAATTTATTTTTAAAAATATTTTTCATATATTTTGTAATAAAAATGCATTTCAACATACAGTATATATATATTGTTACACTGAGAGACAGAATAGCAATAATAAAAAAAAATATTTTTATATATATATATATATTGTTTTTTATTTATTTATTTATTTTTTTGTTGCTATTCTGTCTTTCAGTGTAACAATACACCAACCATTTGATTTTTAGGCTGATCATTTCTTTGTGAGTGGGAAAACATTCAAAATCAGCAGGGGATCAAATAGTTATTTCCTGCACTGTGTATATATATATATATATATATATATATATATACTGTATATAAATATTTTGAAATATATTGAATATGGCCAAAATTGTAGCATTTCAAATATATGTCAATATATTTGGGAAGAATATTTTTAAAATAAATTTCAGGTATATTTTTCCTCCATGTGGGTAGGCCTGTGAGCCTTTAGGGAGATATGGGCCACTGTCCCACATTGTATTATAGGTTCTTAACAGTGCACTAGAGACATATTCATGTGTCATATAGAAAAAAACTCTGAGGTACACCCATCAGGGCCTTTTGACTTATTGTTGGCTAAACTTTTTATAGTGAGAGAAATTTCTTCAGCAGTTATGGGCGAATTTGATTTATCTAGTTGAGTTGTTGTTAGTTTGGATAAACACATTTTTTATAAAAAAGAATTGGCAATTGAAATATCAAACAGGTCTTCTGAGTAAAGATTTCTATAAAGATTTGGTAATATTTCATTGATTTCCAGAGGCGAGTTGGTTAGAGAGCCTGTGGAATTTTTAATGGAAAGTATATATGCAGGTTGAAAAGGGCCTTTTCAAAGTTTGACTAAAAGTCTCCCAGATTTGTTTTGAAATCTGTGAAAATGTACAGTAGGGTAGCAAAGGAAGATATGTTCCTGCTGGTCAGCCCAAAGATCAATTTGTCTTTTTGCCTCATGCCATCATTTTTTGTTGGCCAAAGTACAATGTTGAATTAGGTTGCTCTGTGCTTCGCGTAAGGCTAGACTGGCCAAAAAATATTTTTCAGAAGAACGTGTTTTAAATTGAGCTATAATTCTGCCCCTGAGAAAGGCCTTGCCCACTTCTGAAAAGAGATTAGGGCTTCTTATATGACCACACTTAGTCAATTCATATTCGTTTCATGCATTACCCAAATGGTGTTTAAAATCTTAATTTTTTGCCAGATATAAAGGAAATCTCCATAATTTCGAATTTCCTTGGAGTTGTATATCTTCTATCATTAAAGTAATGGGACTATGGTCAGAAATAACCAAGTCAAAAATTTCTGTGCCTCTAGCCAGTAGTAAAAGGGATGATGAACAGAAAAAATAGTCGATCCTCGAAGCATGAGGGGGAGAATAAAATGTAAAATCTTTATCTACAGGGTGAGAAAGATGCCACACATATCATATGAGTTAAGGGAGTGGAAGTGTTTCATGTGGAACTAGATTCTTTATTTTTAGAGGTTGATCGTATCCTCCTCCATGTCTAAATCCATAAATGTATTGAAGTCCCCACCTACAATGTGAAGGTCTTATGGGGATTTCATTATCTAGGTAGTAAGTTCCTGGAAAAAGGACTTCCTTGGTGAATTGGTTGTGTATACAGTATATGCGTAATTGTAATAGTGCGTGAAGCGATTGCCAAACGAATTGTAAGTTTACGACCAGATTGGTCTGAATCTTTTACATTGTTTTAACTCTCAGCAACCAGACAAATTTTGTAACAGTTACTTTTGAACATTTTTAATTCTCAGCAACCAGCCAGACATTGTTGCAGGTTTGTTTTGATAAAATAAAATAAAACATGTAGCTTGCTATTAAGGGCTTAATTTTTTCTGCTAAGAAAATTCTCTCAAATGTACCTCCCACAGAAGCTGGAATCTTGTTTCTTATCCTTCGTAAGAACAATAACAAAAAGATAATGTACATAAAAATCACATGACAAACAATTCAAAGCCATAAGCCAAATCAAAGTCGAAAATGCATTCTTTCTTCTCTTTCTTGCTTTCACAATTCCAGTCAATTATTAGAGTGAAGAATCTGTGTCATTAGTCCAACGAGGCCTCACAATTCCATTAAGCAATACCTGCTTTTGTAATGAGCTTTTTCTAGTAAGGCATTACATATTAATATTATACTGTGTAGGCATCAGTGTGCAATTCAATAGAGGCAAACAGTTCCATTTTAAAGTCTCTGACATTCTTATTGTTTCTTCCATACTCCATATATTTCAAAAGAGAATGTATGTATAATAGAATGAAGCCCAGATTGTGGAATATAATGAAAATGAATGGTTCTTCTAAAGACGGCCACTGCCTCCCCCACCAAAAGACTTCAGTAATAATGAATTGCCAAAATGTAACTAGAAATGCACAATGCCTGATACATACTTATTTTGCAACATGCAGAGCAAGTGTCTACATGTTTTTACAGGAATTTAAACAGAATTAGGATTATTTTAAGCTAAACTCTAGGCAAATATAAAACACAAAAATTATTGTAGCTCTATCAACATTTAAACATCATTACATTTATTTATGAATGCAAGCAGTGTAGGTACTTGAATGTTACATGGTATCAGCCTCTTGTTATCCCTGTACAGCAGAGCTGGAGTGTGAGAAGGAGAAGCAGTACAAGGAGCCAATCAGTTTATGTGCTGGCAAAAAGCATCCTGATAGAAAGAGAAAGCAGAGCGGCAAAGAAATGAGCACATCACTCTGCTGCTTCTTCTTTCACTGTCCAGTCACAGGCTGGGGCATGTTCAGGGTGATTTGGCACACAGGAAGTTGGTTGGATGATGCTGGCCATTAGACTCAGGACAGCTAGTGGTAGAACAAAGGTACTTTAAAGTAATCTCTGAATTGAAGATAAATTTTGCAGCAAATGCTGGGTAATAAATATTAATGAGCTAATCATTTTTATCTTGTTAATTTGACTGCAGTTCTGCTTGAACAAACAGCTGGAAACCCTTACCAGAAGATTCATATGGGGCTTTAGTAATGTTTCTGCATTTCATTACTGAATATAAAAATATGGTTACAGTTAGTGATAGTCAAATATACTTAGGTTCAATTCATGGTAGGTTGGGTAAATATTTACTAAGGTTTGGGTGCCAAACCTGACCTCCATAAAAACAAAAAACAGTATGGCCACTTTCTAGACTAATAGGCAATGGCATGGGGAACTGAGCACTGAACTGGGAAACATGTATCAAAAAAAAAAAAAAAGCTAAAAACCCCAAAAATTTCAAAATTCCTTTAAATAACATGCCTGCTGGGTTGTCCTGACCCTGCCTGTAAAGTGACACATCTGTGTGATAGATACAACCTACTACAGCAAAACTGATACTACAAAGGAAAATGTGTTTAAATTTCTTGCAAAATGAAAGCTCTTCACCACATGTTTGTAAACAGAATGATTAAGGATTTTATTCATCTACACCAAACTCTTATCCTAGTTGAGGGTCTTATATACTGTAGGTGTTAATAGGGGACCCTTACACACACAAAAAAATACGCATTGGGATCCTTCCCCAACTTCATATCATTTCTGGTATTAAATTCAAGGGTTTCTCCAAAAAATCCATGCCACTCCCTTATCTATGCATGCAACCTGGCAGGACTGGAAAAGAGGGGGATGAAAAGCAAGCATGTGTGTTAAGGACAACCACTGACATGAGGAAGCTGTATAAAATAACAATAGTAATACTAGTATTATATATGATGTCCGGCTCCCACTGAACAGATAAACATTCACCCCTTCATCCAAAGGCCCAAACAGCCAAGTTTGGGCCAAAACCTTTCCTTACAGTACTGTCAGTACTGACAGCTTATGATGTTGATAATGGTAGTAATTTGGTCCTGCTAGAATCAGCTTTTGGAAGTGGTGAAAAAAAGTGAAGTAACCCACCTTGTCACAAGTAACAGTGGTCACCATGAGAAATAGAGTGGGTGACTCTCCATACAGCAATAAAAACCCTGAGGTTTTATATTGTGCTTAGTAACAAAAAGAAAAAACTGAACAGGTTGAAAATAGTGAAAATATTTTCTGCAGGAGCTATCAAAAATGCAGAGCTATTGCTGTTGTACCCTCAATAAATGTGTTTTGTAAAATAAGGATTTTACACAAATAATAAAACTGATGATATAAACTATAAACATATCAACATACAAAAGAAAACTGGGCAAAACTATTATAGTTTCTGTTTATCTCCCATCATCTATTGCATCCAGATTTGACAAGAATGTTTTAGTGCTGTTGGGTAAGACTATAGTCTCTCTGAGGAATACAGAAGGTGATGTACATACTGGCATGCATTTTCACTGGCTTAGATTCAAGGTCTTTCTGATAACAATATCAGCAGTCATGGGGATTTAACTTTATTGGAGTGTGCTTATAAGCACATGTGCTCATGTAATTATATATTTAAACAAGGTGTCCTATCTAGGTCAAATGGAAGGGACAATGGCTTTAGTACTCCCAGAAAGCCTCATCATCATAATTCCATAGTCAGACCTTTAAACCTCTGAGCTAACCCATTCCTCTGATGAATTATCAGTTTAATAAGCTGCAGCATAAATAATAAACAACTACTACAACATTGATTTTAAAACTCCGAGCCACATCAATGAAATATACATTGTTTGTGAAATCCAATTATTAGTCTCATGCTGGCCAATTCACTTATCATACTTTCCTCTTTGAAATAACTTCTATCCCATCTTCCAACCAGGAGCAGGTCAATGAAAGTTGACATCATCCAAATCAACTTCACCGACTAGAACTTTGTCAGTGGGTCTAATTCATTTACATAAGAATACATTACTGATCAGTTATTATCAAAAGAGCAAAGACCTACTGTGGCTACCAGAGGATGGGATAGAGATGCAGCCATCCAAGAAGAGCTGTATAATGTATTTTATCTTTGACATTTTTCTACACATACAGTAAAATGAAAACACAAAGGCAAATGGCTAAATAGATTTTTTTCCCTATCTCAAGAAATTCTCATCTCCCTGTGGATGACCACTGAAGTGCTGGAGGTTAATTAGAAATATATATCTTCCCTATGTGTCATCTGAGTATATCTTTATGAAAGTTTCAGCAGTTTTGTTGACTTTACTGTTACAACTATTTTTCTTTTACAATACTTGAGATAAATATAGTTTCTCATTATAAGCCAATTGCAGTTGATCTTATAGGAAGCTGTGTCCTGCCCCAAACTGCTCCATCTGTAAAAGAACAAGTCCTTACAGATGATGCTGGAATGATGGTTCCTTTGAGGCTGTGGGCCATAAGTGTCTTGAAACTATTATTTTGCAGTTAAAGGGCTTGGAAGTTAGATGGGGCCTGTACATGCTCTACTTGCTTGATCCCTACACATGAAACCTTTTCTTTTGTCTTGAACAGAGAATCTGAATTGCTTTATGGGATGTTCATCTGTATATATTTGAAACATAAACAGTCTATAGTTCAGTAATGGATAGGTCAGTGGCAGGGTGGACATGCAGCAATCTCGCTATCCCATTTGTGCAGAGAGGTTATTGAACCTTAAATACCCAGGTAAAATTTAACAGCATAAGTATACATTAATAAAATTGACTGTAACTTTAAAATAATTATGCCTTCCATATAAATAATTTTTTTAGGGCCTAGGATTTCTTTTGGTTTCAATAAACACTGCTCAAAAAAATTAAAAGAACACTTTGAAAACACATCAGATCTCAATAGGGAAAAATATAATGCTGGATATCTATACTGATATGGACTAGGTAATGTGTTAGGAATGTAAGGATGCACTATGATTTTGATGGAAATGAAAATTATCAACCTACAGACGACTGAATTCAAAGACACCCCAAAAATAAAAGTGAAAAAATGATGCAGCAGGCTAGTCAATTTTGCTGAAATTTCATTGCAGCAACTTAAAATGGTACTCAGTAGTTTGTATGGCCCCCATGTGCTTGTATGCATGCATGACAATGTCAGGGCATGCTCGAAGAGAGATGACAGATGGTGTCCTGGGGTATTTCCTCTCAGATCTGGACCAGGGCATCACTGAGCTCCTGGATGATTTGAGGTGCAACCTGGTGGCGTTGGGTGGACCAAAACATGATATCCCAGAGGTGTTATATTGGATTTAGGTCAGGTGAGTGTGGGGGCCATTCAATGGTATCGATTCCTTTATCCTCCAGGTACTGCCTGCACACAATCACCACATGAGGCTGGGCATTGTCGTACACCAGGAGGAACCCATTACCCACTGCACCAGTGTAGGGTCTGACAATGGGTCCAAGGATTTCATCTCAATACCTAATGGTAGTCACGGTGCCATTGTCTAGCCTGTAGAGAGGTCTGTGCATCCCTCCATGGATATGCCTCCCCAGGCCATCACTGACTCACCACCAAAACAGTCATGTTAAGTAATGTTACAGACAGCATAACATTCTCCATGGCTTCTCCAGATCCTTTCATATTTGTCACATGTGCTCAGGGTGAACCTGCTCTCATCTGTGTAAAGCACAGGGCACCAGTGGTGGACCTGCCAATTCTGGTGTTCAATGGCAAATGCCAGTCGATCTCTATGGTGCCGGGCAGTGAGCAGAGAGCCCACTAGAGGACGTCAGGCCCTCAGACCACCCTCATGAAGTCTGTTTCTGATTGTTTGGTCAGAGACATTCACACCAGTGACCTGCTGGAGGTCATTTTGTAGGGTTCTGGCAGTGTTCATCCTGTTCCTCCTTGCACAAAGGACCAGATACCGGGCCTGCTGATGGGTTAAGGACCTTCTATGGCCCTGTCCAGCTCTCCTAGAGTAATTGCCTGTCTTCTGGAATCTCCTTCATGCTCTTGAGACTGTGCTGGGAGGTACAGCAAACCTTATTGCAATGGCAGGTATTGATGTGCCATCCTGGAGGAGTTGGAGTGCCTGTGCAACCTCTGTAGGGTCTGGGTATCACCTCATTCTACCAATAGTGACACTGACCCTAGCCAAATGCAAAATAAGTGTAAAACAGTCAGTGGGAAACAGTAGGGAAAAAAATGTCAGTGGCCTCCACCTGTAAAACCATTCCTGTTTTGGGGGTTGTCTCATTGTTGCCCATCTAGTGCACCTGTTGTTATTTAATTAACACCAAAGCAGCTGAAACTGATTAACAACCCCTTCTTCGACTTAACTGACCAGATCAATATTCCAGGAGTTTAATTGACTTGATGCTATACTCTGATTAAAAAGTATTCCTTTAATTTGTTTGAGCAGTGTATATAATTTACTTCTTTACTTTTTTTAAAAGTAATCAGTTTTAATAATATAAATGTATCCGACAATTGCAGTATTAAACAGAGGCACATCGACAAGCGTCAGTGGCCTCTGCAAGCGCAAGCTCTTTTTTTCTTAATAAGCCTTCAGCTTTCATGTGAATGCTATCTGACACTGATTTGTACCTGATCATTAGAGGTGACCACGTTGTCCATGCAAGCTGTAGACTGGTAGTTAATAAAGGGAAGATAATTATAAATGTATCTTCAGCAAGGGACATCATGCTGTGGAATGTTCTCAGGAGTGCTACGGCCATAAGTCAGTAAAATAAAATTTGTGTTTCTATTTCACAACTGTAACTTGCTTATAAAGTGTGAGCTGGAATTTGGCTTCAAATTGTTAGTGTATTTAAATCTACTAGTACATCTATCACTACCCACCCTCTATATTACCAGTGCTACTGTTCAAAGGTGCCCCCTGTGCTCCTTCAACCAGAGTGGGGGCACTCTAATACAAGAGGAGTGTTGCTGCCAGATTATCAGGTGAAAACAGGAAAAAAAGCTTACAAAAGGCTGGTAAGCTGCAACATATTAAACTTTTGGTTTTGGGTTTAATACCACTTTAAGCTAGAATGAAGCACAGTAGAGCCAATTTGTAACAGAAGGTATCTGTGTGTCTAAAAATAAGGGGTTGATTCTGTAATTGAAGATAGTGGGCAAAGCCATGCAGCTCATTCCTTTAAGCCCCTGGGCCAACTGTACATGCAGAAATGTTTATAGCACAGATACAGCTGAATAGTATAGAGCGCATCATCCCAAACTGCATACAGCTGTTTCAGACTTGTTGGCATCAGCTGTATGCACTTTGAAACAAATGGCTCTATAATATTAGGCTGTATCTGTGCTGTAAACCAACGGTCTTGGATGTTGGCCCAGAGGCATAAAGACATGATTTTCTCTTCTATCACATCCTATTTAATCCTATCTTATATCATATTTTTTTCTAAAATGAACAAAACCGCCATTTATGGATTTGTAACTGAAGTTAGGTATGCAGGTACCCTTTCTTTTAAGAGGGTTCTACCTTGTTTGTTTCTTTTTTTAAAAATAAAATATGATGCAGTTCAGTGTTAGTTGTTTTTTGTCTTTTGAGTTTGTAGTCAAGGATTAGCAGATGTAAACTGCAGGGTTTATTTCAATTTCAGTCTATCCTGTGCAATGGGCACTGGTAACACAATTAGGAATCATCACACATTTGCAGAGAGCCCTGCACCATGAACAACAAGCGTATCGGTGTGCCCAAGTTTGACAGGTATTTGCGAACAGCCACTTACAAATCAATAACAGGCTGCAGCTGTAGGCTGGTAACCACATATCACAGCCTTTACTTACATTTTATTTATTTATTTCATGTACTTGTATAGTGCCATCAATTTACGCAGCACTTTACATATATATTGTACATTCATATCAGTCCCCAACCCTCAAGGGGCGTACAATCTAAGGTCCTTCACTTACATTCATACATACACATACTAGGGATAATTTAGACAGGATCCAATTAACCTACCAGCATGTCTTTGGAGTGTAGGAGGAAACTGGACTACCCTGAGGAAACCCACGCAGGCACAGGCAGAACATGCAAACTCCAGGCAGGAGGTGCAGTGGTTGGATTTTAAACCAACGACCCTAGTACTGGGTCAGGTGGAAGTGCTAACCATTTAGCCACTGTACTGCCCACATTTAGGGATGGATGTGTGGCACTGGATGTAAACTGTCCATTGCTGTATGCAAATGAACACTCAGGTGTGTGGTTACCAGCATACAGCCAAAGCCTGTCTTTGATTTGTACAGGTGGCTTAAATTGGTTCTGAAGCCTTAAGGTTTATTACCTTATTGTATTCTCTACATTAACTTAAGGTAAAAAAACCTGTGTCCAGGATCTCCCCCTAGTCCCCACTTATAATTCCCTGAGCCAGATCCTGAGCAGCTGCTCTCTTGGCTCTCTCTCCCACCTTACAGGGCAGATTGGTAGCAGCAGGAGACATTGGCTCCTGCTGCTGTCAATCAAATCCTATGATGGGAGGGCGGGTAAAAGCCCCGCTGTCTGTGTCTTTGGATGCAGGCATCAGTACCCCTCTTAGCAAACAGCTTGCTGGGGGAGGGGTACTTGGAAGGCAGAAGGAGCCAGGAGTGCTGCCAGGGAACCTGAGAAGAGGAGGATCGGGGCAAAACCATTAAAGGTTTAGAATCACTTTAACTCAGTCACCTTACATTCCCAGGTACACACTCAATGCCTTGTTTGAATGACACTAAAATGGTAGTAAATGCTTAAAGTTTTTTTTCCTTAATGTATTCTCTGTATTAAGGTAAAACATCTTCCATGGTCGGCTCCCCCCCAGCCCCAACCAAATACTTACCTAAGCCCGATCTTGATCCAGCATTGTGTCTGAGAGCAATGGTGCTGCTCTCCTGGCAAGGACATAGAGGCATCAGCAGGAGGCATTGGCTCCTGCTGCTGTCAATCAAATCCTGTAGGGTGGGAGTTGGGGACAGCCCTTTGTGCGTTAATAGAGGCATTCAGTCAGGCTTGAATAGAGAGTGCTGGCGGGACACCCCAGAAGAGAACACTTGGGGTTGCGCTGTGCAAAACCATTGCACAGAAAATGTAGTATAATGTGTGTGGTTTTTTTTTAATTATAACATTACAAACACTTTAAAGGCTAATTTTTGTTTACAAGTGATTCTTGTATTAGGATAGTTCAGGAAATACAATTGTACAGGTAATCAGTCAATATACAAACATAAACACAGGCATATACAATCAATCAAAATACAATCAGCCAAGCCCTGTAACACCCTTCAAGCAATATAGTTTGGTGAATAGTATGTTGATTATTAGTGTTGCAGGTTGGCAGAAGGTTACAGAGGGTTTCCTTGTCTGCTGCATGAAAGTTGGTCTAGAGTTATTGTTATGATGGGGCTTGCCAAGGGTCTAGTCAGAAAAGAAATTACCCCACTCCAGGCTGCAGCAATTTTTCCTATTTAAACATCAATTTAAATAAATATGAAAAGTTGTGGAGTGATTTGGCTCCATCCTCAGACTACTGCATCACTGCTGTGTCCTATTGTGATAGAGAGGTGAACATAATGCTTCTTCTATTGCGTGGATGTGTCAGATTTTTTTTTAGGCGACTGACAGGGTCCCCTTAACATAAAACTCTAGACATAATAAAAATCCTATCTTTAACTACAAAACTAAGTTTGAAATCTTATAAAAACTTGTGATCAACAAAATTGTCAAGCCAATTCTGTGCCAGGATAGGCACAGAAATCACCACGACTCTCCAGCACCAGGCTGTGGAGCCCAAGATGACAAGGGTGGCCTCTTGCACAGTTCCCGTTCAAGCACCCCTGGTGGTGGAGACAAGGACTGCTAGGGCAGCAGAAGGGCGCAAATGTTAGGAAGTTGGTGAACTTTAACTTGGAGACGATGAGGTAGGATAAGCAGAAGCGAGCAGTCAGGTCACAATCCAAGTTTGGTAACAGCCAGGCAGGTAGGTACAGAATCATGATTATAATCCAGGTCAGGGACAGCAAGGGTCAGCAGCATGTTTTCAATGAGGTAGAAAATCAGCAGTCAGAATGTTAGTTAAAAACCCAGGCCAGGGTCGGCAACATGGACTAGTAGCAGACATAACAGGCAAGGGGAATCCGAAGAGAAGTGTCAAGAGTAGCTGGGCCAATAGTGATATCGGCAAGTTTTCAGGAGCACAGAACACAGGGATCAAAGCTGAAGACAATCCAGCCATGAAGATAGGCAGATCTCAGGTTTAAATAGGCTGCTGAGCACCAAGATTTATGGATGCACTCGTGCATGTGTACACTATGCCATGTGCATGAATGCATGCACACATTCTCCTCCCTGCCCATGAGCACAAAAATGAACACTAGATGCATGGGGTACCTTATGATGTCTTTATATCAAAAAAATAAAACAAGGATGGAATTGGCATTCATGCGTGCCCTTCTACCTTTGGTCATTTTTTGTCAATGATCTTATCCGGTTGTATTTTTTTTAAAACTATTAATATTAAAATTAAAAAATATATTTTATATTTAAAGAGTGCTGGATTTCTTGGATGCTGAAAGAATAAGAAGCATTTGTGCAAGCAAGACTGCAGATATTTTGCAATTTAAAAAAGTAAATGTTCTTGTTTGGTATCAATACACCATGCATATACAAAGAAATGCTGGAATCTTTGTCAAATACCATGCAAGATGGCATAGCACACAAATATCCTGACATGTGAGGTTATCTAATCCTTCTTTGGGGATTATTAAACTCATTTACATAATTTGAATGAAGGAGTCAGTTTAACATGACATCTCCCTGCTAACTTTTGAACTGTGGGGCACAAATGGAATTAAAATGATGTCCTTTTGTTCTGCATGTTTCAATTTAATATTAATATGCTGTTGGGATTCTTTAATGATAAATGACTAACTGATGAATATGATCTTCAGACCTATAACTTTGTCACAGCAATAGAAATTTATAATTTGCCAAATAAAAGTGGTAAAAGCAAATAAGTTGACTTATTGAGATGTAGTGGCATTTGTTCCTGTGATTTTCCTCTGAATAAAATATTTTTTAATATTAAGGAGCCTATAGAAAAAAAAAAACAAGCAAATCAAGACAAATTCACTTGCTTAGATTTCCCTGCATTCGCTTGCTTTTTGCTGTCATTCGGGTCATGTATTTACACTATGTGAAAGGGTGAACGTTAATGAGAACTTTAGGATAAAATATTCATTTTCAGGATATCAAATTTGTGATGGGTGAGTGAGGAATTAAGGAATCATTCATACATTCAATCATTTGTCATCGACTATTGTGTGTTACTAATGGTAAGAGCCAACTAAAGTTATGTAAGTCTACAAGCAGAGTTAGCAGGTTGATGGATAGAACAAGTCCAGGCAAACAGATTTTAAAGTAGAGTTCCTGCTTTGTTATCACTTTGTTATCCAAACTGGCCCAAACAAAGAATTTTCATTGCAAAATGATGCGGCCACTGTGTGTGCTGTAATACTGTATACTGTAGTAGTGATAGCTACATACAGTAAGATGCAATGTGTCAGGGCAGCAGTATGGGCGGCTTCTTGTCATTCAACAGAAGCATTGTATTTATATCAGTAAATAAAAGGCTTCCTCTGATTGACCAAAATGGAAAATGTGGTGTTATCTACTCATTTTTCCACTTTGGCCAATCAGAGGAATCCTTGTATTCATTACTGAAAATACAAACCTTCTCCTGAATAATGAAGAATGACTAACTCTGACTTTCTTTAATTCTGGCAGCAGACTGGAAGTCTCCAATACTCTTGCCGTAACACAGTGCAACTTATTGTACTGTATGTAGTTAATGCTACTACAGTATATTACACATCCAGCTACCACTTGCAATGGAAAAATTCTATTTGGTCCAGCTTAGCTTAGACAAACTATTCGAAGTGATTTTAAATTGGAGCTCCAGCTGAAAAAAAAAAGTCAGCAGCTACAAAAACTGTAGCTGCTGACTTTTAAAATACAGCCACTTACTTGTCCCTTGGTCCAGAGGTGTCCTCCCCATCGCTGGTTTCACCGGCCGTCTTCTCTCCCCATCGCCGGCATCTTCAGTGTGGGCACTTGGCTGTGACAGCTTGTGGCTTCATAGCCGGGTACCCACTGCACATGCACGAGAAGTGCTGCACTTCGTGAATGGCCCTGTAGTCTTCTGGGACCTGTCACATGTCGTAGACAACTATGTGGAGGGAAGACAACTCCGCTTCCAATCGCCTAGGTGATTGAAGCGGAACTGAGAGCGGGTACCTGTCAAATTCAGGTATCCGCTCCCCAAAGGTGCCAATCCTTAATGGGGATCAGGGGACAAAGCATTAAAGTGAAACATCCCCTTTTGGGTGGAACTCTGCTTTAAGGTTGGAATTCTACTTTAAACAGAGTCCAGGTAAGGGCGCAATAAATGACAATAATGAGATAACAGGCTGATGTTCAGGATAGGCATTTAGATAACTTTAGTACAAATTAAGTCCAAACAATACACAGGACTATTCCAAGGCATGAACAGCAAAGTTGGGCATACATGGATCAAAATTCCTAATTTCTATCCATATGTAGCTACTGTCGTTGAAAAGAAGTCGATCTACCGATCGACTTCTGCTCAATAGCCCTGTCGCTATTTTCTCACTTGATCAACACTGCAGGCTATAGACCATGGGGGAGTTTCTCCATTTGTCAGAATACAATGACACAAAGGGAAGGTTCCAGCATCCACATCAAGTGTGTGAATGAGGGACCGGTTTTATTTTCAATAAACCTGCTGGTTGAACAAAAAAAAAACAGAGGCCATGTATGGCTACCTTAAGACAGGGTCAGGGTCAAGCAGACTTCTAGCCAGAACATGAGAAAAAGGACTAACCTGTTGATCAGGCATAGGCTGAATCAGGGGCGGACTGACAACTCATGGGGCCCCCGTGCAATAGGGGATCATTGGGCCCCTGTGTCCTTGCCCAAACTCAAAAAAGCCTATGAAAAAGGTATCAGGGGAATCTCATGGGGCCCCCTACTGACCCCGGGCCCTCGGGCAGTGCCCGAGTTTCCAAATGGACAGTTCCGCCCCCGGGCTGAATGTCCAGCAGTTTCTTTATACAATTCCCTGATTAGAGCAGGAGTGCTCAGCAGAGGCCTGAGCTGAAGTTCTGAGTAACAACCAGCAGATGGAGAAAGCTCAAGGCAGATCATTACATTTTGTCTAAATACAGCAAAAAGGACCTAGAATAGTCTTTGAAGAATGAGAAATCAAGTGTAAAGTGAATGGGACTCTCTTTATAAATTTGATGAAAGAGCAGACAGGTTCAGTAGTGAATAAATCATGTGTCACTTTATAAATATACCCCTAAAATCCTTTTTTGCATTGCACTGACATTCTAAACACAAAAACAAATTCTTGAATGAGCTTTATGTTTGTGTCTAGGTGTACTATTAATGCTGGCTATATGTTTAGAAGAGCAGTGCTCTAACCCATTCACTGATGAGTTAATAATCTTCAGTAAAAGTCTTGGTGGGTGTCAAAAAGGTTACCTAACCTGTTTTTGGCTTCGCACACAATTATTGATCACATCAGAATGCACAAAGTTATATTTTCAAAGAAAGTTACTTTCTGTATCTGTCTGATCTTTTTATGACATATTGATCTGATTTGATCTATACAAATGAATTTGGCTTTTAAAGATTTATCTCTGAGTTAAAATGCAAATTGTGGGGGAGAGGGATATCAAACTTTTAGAAAGAACATTGAATACCATAGAATAAATAATTTAATTGGCAGAGAATGATTGAAAACCTTAGGTATTACAATACACATGCTCGGTGGGCATTCTATCTTACGGCTGTGACCAGGCCAATTGAAATAGAGGCTAGGCTGTAATCAGTTGCTTGGCAAATAAAGATAATTTATATAACATTCTACTAAATTATAGAAACTTTTGTTTACAGAGCGATTGTGGTCAAATGAAAAGTGAATAAATGCTGCTGGCAAAGGGGGAAGTTTAAAGTAGAGCTCCACTTTTAACATTTTCCCTCAGGACATCCTGACCTTGAGTGCTATGTAGTGCCTGCAGACATGCCCAGAAAACTTTCAATTGGCTCTGGTTTTGGTTAAAATGCTACTAAACCCAGGACCCTGCGTTCACTATATCTGGTCTCCCACAGTACACACACCATGGAAATGTAATTATGTAGTAAATATAAACTGCTAAATACCTTTTCTCATCAGCAGTGTATAGCAGTCTTGTGACTTATATCAGTGCACCCTCCGCCCCCCCCAAAAAACCTCTGTAGCACCAAACTGAGTATGTGCAGAGTGTTTGCTAGGGCTCTGTACTCTCAGCAGATGAATTGGGGACTGCGGAAGAAGAGAAGGATCAGAAAAGACAGAATCAAACAGCCTTTTTACACAATGCCGAGGATTAACCCCTTAGGTTCCACAGCGAGTATAACAAGCATGCTTTACTGCATATACAGACTGTACTGTTGTGGGTTTAGTAACACTTTAAGCTTCCAGTTGTGCAACAGGCAGCATCATACAGCCATTTCCTATCCTAGCAACTGTTGTATTTACACCCCCTGTAGTTCTGAAAACTACATGGGATACCGAATTACTTTCCTGATGCTGCCAGTGGGTGTTACTAGTGTTAGAGTAATGCCGGCATCCAGTAACTGATATCTCTCTAAGCGAGGCTTGTGATATGTTTGGGATTGACAATGTGTTATACTATCACACCACAGCCACATGTGTTTTGGAGCTCAAGTCTTTCGGTCTCCTGGGACATGTAGTCCCTAGGCAGGCATGTGCCTAATTTACATCAGGATGTTGAGCTTTGCTGTTCCCCACCCTCACTTAGACCACTACGAGGGAAACTAGGAGAACCAAGCCGTCACTTGACTATAGCTTTCAAACAAAATAAAAGGTTCTTTCAATTTTTATTTTGTCTAAACATAGTGCACATTGATCTGTGGCAGGAGTGGTAATGGGGGTTATTAAAGGCTAGGATTTTATGTTTTAACCCCTTTGTGCCTCAGGGCAAAACAAATCTTAATGCCTAAGCACAATTTTGCAACTTTGACATGTATTAGCAAAACTGTAAATATCATCACAACTACTTTGTGCATCCATGTGGATCATACCTTGCTTTTTTCCAGGATCAACTTGGCTTTCATGTGGTAGTAAATGGTAATGGATATCTCCTGTTTTTTTCATTATCAAAGGAAAACCTTTCCCATACCTTGCTTTTTTTTCCTGCTACTGACACTGATACTAATTTAAAAATTAAAAAAAAAAATCCTGACCCTGAACTTGATCCAAACACTAACCCTGACACTAACCTAGATCAAACCTTGATCTAGGTATTTTTTTTTCATTTTTTTATTATTATTATTATGTATTTATTTATTTTACATACACTTGTGTTTTTTCTCTCTGAAAGGACACAGAACCCCAGTCTCTGTGCTGGGAGTGCACCGTGCGACGTACTTCCAGCACAAACACAGGTATGCAAATTAGCGGCCCCACAGAAAAAAGCACTGTCCAGTGGAGCCACTCATTTGCATATGGTCAGTGTGAAGGGTTTAAAAATAACAATCATGTCATACTTACCTACTCTGTGCAATGGTTTTGCCCAGAGAAGTCTCGATTCTCCTTTTCTCAGGACCCTGCCAGCGCTCCTGGCCCCTCCCTCCTGCAGAGTGTCCCCAGAGCAAGAAGCTTGCTATAGAGACACCCAAGTGAGCGACCTCCAGAGCCGCTGTTCTGAGTGTCCATTCACACACAGAGCCACAGCTCAGCTCCACCTCCTCTCTCTCTTCATTGGTTCACTGGCCGTGGGCCAATGGTCATGGCTGCTATGTCCCAGCCAATGGGGAAGGAGAGTCTCAAGAGAGCTGAGGCTCTCATGCACATCATTAGATCACGATGGAGCTCACATAAATATTAGAGGGGGTTGGAGGGGCTGCTGTACACAGAAGGTTTTTTTACTGTCATGCATAGAATGTATTACGCCAGGGGGTGAGTAAGCCCTGGAGTGAGTCAGCGAAGGTTACTTCAGATTAAGGCTGAAGCGGTCTGCAGGTCAGTTCTCTGATACCTCCCCCTGCTCTAGACACTTGGAGATGTTTCTAGAAGCAGTTGGCGGGGTGAGGAGGGACTGAGCTGCATACTTAGGGGAATCTGGCCAATCTCCAGGCTGAGGGCTAGGTCAGCACTTAAATATGAAAGAGTCTGGTTAGCAGGGGAGTTGGGTGGAAAATGGAGTGAAGAAGTGCTGTTGGTGTGAAGTGTGGTGTGGTGTGGAGCCTGGGAGAGGGACCCAGAGGAGAGGGGGTCTACCTACAGGCTGAACCTGGACAGGAAGACAGCCTGTCAGCAGTGAAGGAGCCAGCCAAGCATAAGGCTTGAAAGCAGCTTCAACCTTTAAAGCTACAGGAACAGGACAGTGCAAGTACTTCTACACCCCCTGGGCCTCTACACCTTGTGTGTCTGAGAATCACTTGCCTTGGGATACTCTCAAGACAGCCAGGTGGATGAGGAGATTTTTTCTGGGGTCTGAGGAGGTTAATATAAGGGGATCAAGTGCAAAGACAATGTGCTAATCTGTCAAAAGGGAAGTGCCACTCCTGAAGGAGTAGAGAGCCTAGGATCCATTTTTTGTGTGACTTTGCTGGATTCTTACTATTGTTTTCTCAGACATTATCCTCCAAGTTATTCAGTTTCGATCGGCATCCCATATACCCCTATACCCCATACAAGTTGTTAACCCCTAATAAAACAACAAAACCAAGCTCATGGACTGTTTACTGACTTTAGAGGAAAGTGTGGAAAATGCATGTTGCCTGGCTGTGCCGAGCTTAGAGGGACCCAAAAACTCAGCAGAGGATAGAGCTACATGTAAAAGTGCAGAAACTTTTTGCAGACCCCTTGTACAATGCGGACCAGTAGATTTACCAACTGCCCAAAGTGTCTTTAAACATACCAATAAATATACATTGTTTAATCATTTATGATTGAACAATGTCTGTGTCTGGGTTGTGTAGTCTTTTGCTTCTAAATTATAATCTAATACATTTTTACTTTTTCAGTTTAGTTAATATGAACACTTACTTATGATAGATTTGAATAAACATTATTTTAATACTTAACATTGTGAAAGATGTCTGAACTACAGTATACTGCTGAGGTCTAACTAATTTCACTGCAGACACTGAATACGGGAAATACTGTATACAGGAAGTGCAAATCTTTGATCTGGAATAGACAGTATTGATTGTATATTAGCTTATGTACAGCAAGGTTAAAAAGCTGTTAGTCTTGTGTCACCTAACCAAGCTTTTTAAGATTGAAACAAAACCCTAAGAGAATATTTTTTTTGAGAGCCATATATTGGAGAACAGAATGAATTGGTCCAGCTAAAAAAAGGTTAAAGCAGAACTCCAGATAAATAGTTTTTAGTCGTTGTGTAAAAAACATTATCTCTAATGAGGTGTATCCCATGTCCAGAGATTGCTACCCATTCTTCTAAGTTTACACTTTCATTCATGCTGGATAGATTAGCTTGTGTTATACTTCCGGCCAACTGCGGCTAATGGAGCTGCAACTCTCATACATGGAAGCCGTAATGTCTTTTATCCGCTCCCCTCTCCCCTTACACATTCACAGAAAACCTTGTATTCTTTGAACCATTCATTCAGCTCACATAGCTGCAGTGCGCCAGAAATATAGCATGAACTATACTATCTGGCATGAGTAATGGTTTAAATTTAGAAGAATGGGCAGCTATCCTGGACATGAGATATGCCTCATTAGAGGTAACATTTTTATACAATAGTAATGACTAAAAGCCATTTTACTGGAGTTCTGCTTTAATAAACGTGTAGCTCTTACTCCTGCAGTAGCTGCTGGAATTTTGCCCAGGTTCTTTCCCAGTGGTTTGTCCCGCAGTCAGGCACATGAACACAGTCACTCTTTTCCCCAATAAGCAGTCTAGGGGTGTTGTTTTTATTTTTGGAGAGCTTGGAGGGAATTGAATGGGATACTCCAAAAACAGAAGCTATTTACAGGCTTAGGACAATAAACTCCTTTCTGAAAAGCTGAACAAGAAGTCATTGCATATAGATAACTGTGAACTGGGCACATAGTAGAAACAGTTAAATGCAGAGCTAAAGCAAAAGTCCTCGCATATAGCAAACTGTAGACTTGGCTTTGCAATAAAAGCAGTTAACATCACACAAGCTTCTTCCTTTAGAGCAGTGGTCTCCAAACTGTGGCCCTTTTCTTGCCTGTATCTGGCCCTTGAGGCACTATTCCTGCCAATGACACCAACAATGGGGCGTAATTCCTGCCACTGACAACAACAATGGGGCACTATTCCTTCCACTGACACCAACAATGGGGCATAATTCCTTCCACTGACAACAAAAATTGAGCACTGTGCCTCCCACTGATACCAACTATTTCTCCCTTAACACCAAAAATCGGGCATAATTTACTCCCTCTGGGCACAGTCTGGGCACAGCAGACAGCCCCTCAGTTATCTCTCTGTAGCTTCAGCATCCAGCCCCTCAGGACGCCCACTGAGGCCTCAAAAACATCAAGCACTTGGTAGTGTTGCCCAGGAGGGCAGCAGCCCTCCAGGCTGGACTGATCCTCAGCAGGAAAAGACCTAGAATCTCAGTCTCTTGGAGTCTTTATGCAGTTACCTAGAAGTCTTCAGGGCCCTGCTCCCTGGGATTGGTCAGGGATGCATAAATATTTATCATGCCATCTGCACAGTTCCACAGAATTCCAGAGAATTCTACCACTCTCTGGAAGTAGAGGGAGCTGTCAGACTAGCAGCAGCTGAGAACACTGAACTGGCCTACTGTAATTAATCAACTGCACTGGATACAGCGAGTACAGCTAGATTTGCCTAACACACGAATTACAGCCACCCTGGTTACAATGAGAAAAGCTAAATATACCTAGCAAAACACACACAGCTATACTGAACACAGTGAGCCAGTAATAAATCTAACTAATCCTAGCACCTATCTAGGAGGGTACTACAAAAGTATAAAGGGTATGAAAAACAAACATTTTAAGTTATATTAGTGTTGAATCAGAACTCCAGGCCAACAGCAACATACACAGTTAACCCTCCTGGTGGTATTCACGAGTGTAGCTCGGGGTTAGCTTTCAGTACCAGAAGCAGTAACACCAAGTTACACTCGGGATTACACTGCAGCGTTGCTCTGGGATCCCTTGAGCACTTACCTTGTCTTGCGCTCCAGCGATGTCCCTCCTGCAGCGTCCCCGGCCATCTCCTCCGGTCGATGCTGGCATCCATCTTCCGGGTTCCGTTTCGTGCAAGCGTCGGGACGTACGGGGGACGGAACCAGCGGGAATTTAAAAAATGTAAAAATTTGACATTCACTCAATACATTAAAATTTGATAGTATTACACTACTGTACCAAACCATTTCACATACATTTTGTCCCTAGTGCTCTGTCCTGTGCCCTGCCTGCATTTTTACCGTTCTTTCTGCCTGGAAACTGAGAAACGTCCATGGCGTCCAAAAAGCGTCCCTTTAGGTCAAAAGTGGTTTTAGACCAGCTGGAGACCAGAGATAGTAAATTAGAACCACTTGCAGAATTGAGTGATAATAATTTGTGGGGAAATTTGTCATCAGACACTGAAAACAATTTTGCGACTAAGCTCAGAGATGTGCAAACTTGGCGCTATATTTCAAATTTCAGTGTTTTTGGTTTGATTACATTATTGAATTACATTTATTATTATTATATTATTATTTTTTATGATTATTTATTAAATTATAATTTATGATTTCATGTTTCAAATTTAATCATACCCGGGATGTTACTAGACTCTTGTTCGGACAGATTTCAGGGAGTTATTCCTAAAAATTACAGGCCTACAATAAAAAAAACAACATATTTCCATGCAAAAAAATGTACTGCTTTGAGCACAGAAATATGGACATAATCATACTGCTAGGGAGGTTAAAGACCCAATAAAATATCTTATGCAATAGAAAATGTAAACAGCAGAACTCAAAAGGCCTCATATTTGTTACCAGTGATATTCACAAGAAAATGACCACAGGCAACTTCTGGGCTCCTAGGGTCTTTTAAGGGCATATAAAATAACATAAATGGACTTACTTTATAAAAAAAAAATAGCAAAGAGTGCAGTAACTTACCTCATTCCTAATGTATGCTGGAGAAAGTTGGTCTTTAAACAGCTGTGATGGTTTATGGCAGGCATATGTATGTTTTGGGCTTACTTAAAGGCCACACAAAGAGTATTACTGATTTACAGACCTACTGTATATAAACTAATCAGATTTCAGTTTACTGTTTTTCTCTGTAAAGTAGAACTATCGGCAAAACTTTTTTTTTCAATTTGGAAAGAGTAAGGGAAAGTTATAACCCCTGTGGGGTTTATTTTTTAACCCTGTGTCCCATTGGGGGATTTACCTTTACTTCTTGTCTCATATCCAAAACAGGAAGAGAGAGGAAATCTCTGCAAGCTAAGGGAATCTCTTGGGGACCCCCAGGTCCCCAGAACTAGTGTCCTCACTGGACATTTTCCCCTCTATTACTTTTCTGGGGACAACCCAAAATGTGGGATTTTCTTTTACTTTCACTTTCAATGATAATGGTAATCCGGATAAATAGAAAGGATGAATCTCCCTAACGGGGGCACAGACAACAATAAAAACAGGTCTATTCCTCTCCATTCTATCCAAACGTAAAAAAAAAATTGCCTTTACTGTACTTTAACATCTTCATCAATTATTTAAAATATAACTAGTGTAAGTACCTACATTTAACTTGGTATCAGCCTCTTGCGGTCCCTGTACAACAGATCTCAGACTGGGGGAAGGAGAAGCAGCACACACAGCCACTCAGTTATTCTGCAGTGTAAGAAGCATGCTAATCAGAGGATAGTAACAGGGCAATGAGTCAACTGCTTCATCCATCACATGCTGGATGAGGAAGAAAATCTCTGAGTGTTAGTGATCTCTAAAAAAAGAAATCAGTTGCTATACCAGACAGTGCTGCATTGTGTGGCAGAGTTGTGTAAATATCAGGATTGAATGGAGAGAAGTACAAATCCTTTAGCAGGTAAAACAAGTCCAGTATAAGTAGTTTCTCTGTGTATTTAGCTGTAATGCATTCTAGATAACCCTTCAATATGATCCACTTTGTAAAGTAAAAATTAAACAATATTTCGTTATACAATCTTTCTATAAATGTCACTTGACATTTATCACACCTGTCACAAGAGTTCATTGACAAAGCCAATATATATTCATCATAAATGCAGTGGGAAGTCTCAGGAAAAGTATTTAGTATGCTATAGAATGAATCATGTTAAAGGCTTAGGCTGGGTTCACACTGATGCGGTATATATATATATTTTTAAAATATATTATTCAGATTTTTTTTAACATTTAAAAAAGTAATTTTAACATATATGTTTACATATATTTGTAAATGCATTCCAAAAATGTAGATTTGTATTTTTAAAGACATTGCGGTATATTTGAAATTTTTTTTTTAAATATTTTTCATATATTTTGTAATAAAAACGCATTTCAACATGCAGTATATATATATATATATATATATATATATATATATTTTATTTATTTATTTATTTATTGAAATATATTTGGGAAGAATATTTTTAAAATATATTTCAAATATATTTTTCTTCCATATGGGGTATGTTAAGAACACCCCAAAATCGTTCTGCCAAACGCGGTGCGATGTGCAGAATTGGTTTCTAGTGCGGACCAAAAAAGGGTCCTGCACCTTAGTGCGGGTGCGGTGCAATTTGAGCCATACAAAATGTATGGCTCCAATCGCACTGCACACAAATCGCATGTGATTTGCACAGGAATGCGGTGTGGTTCCTGTGCAAATCACATGCGATATACCGCACCGCATATATGTGAACCTCACACATTTTGAAATGCGATCAGATTTTGTTTCATAGGCGCTGCATAATAAATGAGATGATAGAATACTAAAACAAGGGCATTGCACTTCCTTCATATACATTACTGTCCTAGGTCCTAATGTATATATCCCATTTAGAAAACTCTTTATGTGTACGTGCCAGCACAACCAACTAGGCAGCAGAAGCAAGTGAAATTAAATATTGAGGACAACAGATGCCAGGAAGAAAGCTTCCACAGTATTTCAGAAGTCAGAATCAAGGATGACATTTTCAATTATTGTGGAAAACACCTCTAAAAGGGAAACAGAGTGCCTTGATATTAGGCAATTCCAAATTTGACATCAGTCTTCTGATAACATTGTAAATTGCAAATCCCACTACATTGATTCTGAATGCAAGAGTGATGGCGGCAATAATTTGTATTGCACTTAACACAATACATTGAAATAGTCATATAAAATACATTCAATTGTAATACAAGCTTCGATGAAGATAGCTTGGTAAAAACATAAAATAGTTTGTTGTATTTATGCCATATCAAAAGAAAAGGTCATGTTTCAGCTGGATAATTTATGAAGCTAATGGGGTTGATTTACAAAAACAGGAGTGTGCAAAATCTGGTGTAGCTCTGTATAGAAACCAATCAGCTTCCAGTTTTTTTCGTCAAAGCTTAATTGAACAAGTTGAAGATAGAAGTTGATTGGCTACCATACTCAGCTGTACCAGATTCTGAGTGCTCCAGTTTTAGTAAATGGACCTCAATATGTTTGATACTGAACAGTGAGAGCAAAGAGCAGGGAATATTAGTGTGTTATGAACACAAATCTAAGATTCATTTCCCGGGAGGATTTGAATTGTCTTTCAATGCAATAAATGATGGTTTCCAAATAGAAACAAAGTGCAGTAGTCATAAAGCAGAACATCTTATTTAAATATGTTCAAGTACAGGTTTAGTTCTATGCACTATGAGTTTGCAGAACAGAAAGATACGTTTATAAGGTTACACTTGTAGACTGGCCAAACTGTAGATATTTGATATATTCCTGGCTTGCTGACTGACATGTTGAGGAATATTGTCTCACATTTCCTAACACTGCCAAGACTGCTGGTTGCAATAGTTTTCTTTAAAATAACCTTTTCATTTCCCAACCATGTATACAGGGGAGGACTGGCCTAGCAGCTAGGGGTGGGGTGGGAGTCATTTTTCTACAGGACCAATACTAATAATATATGTTGGGTTGATGGCCATGATTGGAGATGGTTCACCAGTTTGATACTGATTAGTGTGTTTTATTCAGTTACATATGGTAGCTATTATATAGATACCTGATCCCTGTCCAGACCTGCAATCATAGTGTCTGACAAAGAAAACAAAAAGTCTCCCAGCACTAACTTCGTTTGTGGCCCTCATGTCATGTGATGGGATGCTGAAAGCAGAAAAAAAAGTTGATAACAAACAATGTGTCACAATAAACCATGTTAATTTAGTTACAATCACCTTTTTTCCATGTTCACCAGTCAATGCAGCACTATAGTACAATCTGCATAGTTTACAGGGCCAGATCTAGCCTGTCTGTCTGGAGGCGCAGTAAACAAATGTCAGGAGGGCAGAGCATGGAAGATCAGCAGGGCAATGTACAGGGGGCAGCAGGGAAGTTTACAGGGAGCAGCAGGACAGTGTACAGGGGGTCAGCAGGGTAGTGTACTGGGGTCAGCAGGGTAGTGTACTGGGGGTCAGCAGGGAAGTGTACAATGGTGCAGCAGGGCAGTGTACAGGGTGGCAGTAGAGCAGTGTACAGCAAAGATCAAAAGGGCAATGTACAGGGGGAAGCAGGGCAGTAAACAGGGGGCAGCATGGCAATGTACAGTGGGTCAGCAGGGCAGTTTACAGTGATTCAGCAGGGCAGTATAAAGGGGGTCAGCAGGGGAAAGCACTGGAGGTCAGCAGGGCAGTTAGGGTGGTGCACCTGAAATCTGGGGGGGGGGGTGGCACAGACCACCCCAACAGCCCCCCAATCTGGCCATGATTGTTTAGCTAACAGAAAACTGTCCCTATCATGAAAGAACTATTTGACTGTATTTTCCCCCAAAGGCCAAATATCTCCCCTGAATTTAAACATAGTTGTATTTTTATAGTGCAGTACATCAGCAAAGATATACAGGTAGCATCTACAATCTACATGAACACATAAAGTGTGAAAATAAAGGCACAT
Source organism: Staurois parvus (assembly GCF_062004578.1). Classification (NCBI taxonomy): domain Eukaryota; kingdom Metazoa; phylum Chordata; class Amphibia; order Anura; family Ranidae; genus Staurois; species Staurois parvus. The sequence goes on along the minus strand of NW_028317982.1, from coordinate 13,995,088 downwards.
TTGTGCATGAAATCCAACAAAGAAATGTGTACAGTTGAAAATTGATTAAGTCAGCCATATTTTTTAAAGTAGAACTAAAGGCTATTTTCCCCCCCCGTGTGCCCCAGTGGGGGGCTTCCCTCCACTTCCTGTGCAATAGTCAAATCAGGAAGTCAGAGGAAATCTCTCCAACGTGAAGAAATCCTGGCTGTCACTAGAACTTGAGTTCCCATTGGAAGATTTTCCCTTTATCCCTGTTCTGGTGAAAACTCAAAATTTGGGATTTTCGTTCACTTTCAGTGAAAACTGTAAACAGGACAAACATATAGAGTGGATCGCTTTTACAGGGACACAGACAGCAATAAAAACTTGACAGGTGTTCTAATCCCTCTCCGCTCTATCCAAAACTAAAAAAGTTTTCCCTTTAGTTATACTTTAAACAAAAATGTAATGACATTTTGCTTAAAGGAACCAAAATGAAACCTGTGATAAGGGCACTCCATTTTAGAACTGTGATAAATAGTTAGTAAATGGAACTGATACTCAAATGTTGACAATTTGTCAAAAGTCAGTAGCTAAACCCTCATCTCCTTTTTATATTCCCTCCGGCAAGTATGCTGGTAGCAATGGCACAACACTCACAGGATGGGCAGAAGTGCTCAGAAGGGAAATCACACATACAAGTCAGAAAACCCTCATCTACTAACATCTCAGTTTACTCTTCATAGTGTCATCCATGTATATAAATCCATAAAACAATAAAATGCAGAACACATTGCAATGTCCAGAAGATCAATTTCAAGAGGTGTGAGGCCTCATGTACACATAAACTCACCTAGATGTTTAGCTCTCCTAGCAGCAGAAAAACACGTTTAGCGTTTGGATGTTTATTCTTTTGATTGGCCACAGTATTTTACATTGACATGAATAAACTCCCAAGCGCTAAACTCGACAAGCGTGTACACATGTTTTTGCCGCGTTTAGCGTTTTGCGCCCATAACGTTTATCTCCTAAATGCAAGTCTTCTGCATTCAGAAGAGGACGTTTAACTGCCTCTAAGCTCAGGTAAAAACTTATGTGTACATGGACACATAGGCTTTTATTGAGATGAGTTCAGTGGCTTTGGCAAAACAAAATCCAAACGTTCCTAAACTTATGTTTAAGAGCAGAAGTGTACATGGGCCTTACACTAAAAACACAAAACAAAAATAAAATATGTGGCGGCCTGCCAGTTCCTAAATGTGGTGGCTACTGTACATGAGTTTCTTTTTTTTTAGTTTTTTTGAGCCTATGGCACGTCAATACAAGGTTTCTTCACGTTGTTAAGATATTAACCTCTATAGTGGAGCATGATACTCTTCTGCAGCTACTTACTCATTTCGAGGGCCCTACCCCTTCATCAGAGTCCCACTGGGAAAATAAATGAGCCTCAAGGGAGAGACAGGGAAAGAGTTTTTTACACTAAATATGCACTGGTAAGTTGTTTATACACTGAATAGTTCATATTTGGCAGCAGTCTCTATAATTCTTGGCAAATGAGTACGTACTTGAATACAACCGAGGATTAACATTGCATTAAGAATAATGCCAATGAATTTAAAAGCAGTAAATTTTAATATGGCACTCATAAGCTTCAGAAGCATAAAAAACACATTGCAATTGTACTAGAGTGGTCCTCCAAGAGCTTATAGCAGGGATCCTCAACTTCTGGCTCGCAGTCAACCTACGTTATCCATGTAAATCATTCAACATGGAATCAATACTTGTTTGGAAGCCAAGTGGGAATTCCTTAATTTAAACAAATGCTATAAATCTAATTATGACTTTTAATAAAATGTTTTGAAATCTGATTTCTAACTTGGAGCAACCAAAGAGTATACAGTGAGGGTTATTTACTAAAACTGGAGAGTGCAAAATCTGGTGCAGTTCTGCAATGAAGCTGATTGGCCACCAGATTCTGAGTGCACCAGTTTTAGTAAATCTAGCTCAGCATATTATATATTAACAAGGCTTATGAACTTTTTCAAAGCTGGGATGTCTTTTATTTTCATTAGGACCCTGCTGTTAAATAACTAAATTTTCCTGAATTCGCATGCTTAGATGTTTAAAATCTGTTATGAAGTCTATGCAGGAATCCCATCCATGCTGCAGATTAGCAACAACATCTAACTCTGTCCCTCTGTCTCTAATTCATAAATCATATTAAGCATAAAGGATAACCATACTTTTTTGGTCATACTTCTCTGGTGGGTCACAGACCCACCAAGCATTTACTTGTGTTCTCCTGCCACACAGAATTAGCTGACAATGGTATAAAGCCCACTGCTCAGAGAGGACTGAGAACTGAGTGATCAGCAGTCATGTGACCACTTAGTTCTTGAGCTTAGAGCTAGCAGGAAACTGCTGCAGCAGCACACCAATACTGCAGCATGGAGGTGAGTATGTATGTTTGATTTTTTTTATATTCCCACACTTCTCCCTTAAAGTTATCAAATAATGGATCTAAAGTATAGTTACCCTTTCACGGCTGAAGACCTCTGGCTTACAGAATGAACTATCTTGCAGATTTATGTTTCTAGTGAGAGGATTTGTTGGCTGAAGTAAAACCTTATTGATGAACTCCTCAACATCATTCCATTCTGCATAACATTTGAGCCAGCTCATGTCAAGGTAACACCAGTACATGAGGTCATGGAACTGTGCCAGGCCCAATATCCATTATAGTGTTGCAGGGCTCATATTCTGGATGTTCGACAGCTTGAATCCTGATCGGAATTAAAATCCCCTGTTCCTGCATATACATAGCCATATACATAGCCAAACTTTTTTTTTATAAGTAAATGAATAAACTCAGGTTTTATTTTCTGTGCCCCATTAGGGATATTTCCTTTCACATCATGTCTCAGAGATACAACAGTAAGACAACAGGTTAGGATAAATCTCATATATGGTTGTCACCAGAATGTATGCCACCATTGAAAAACTTCCCCTTACCTCCTGTTCTGGTGACAATTGTCACAGTTTGAATAATCTGTCATTTTCTGTCCTGTTCACAGTGCCCGCATGGATAAATAAAGAGGGTGAATCTTCCCAAAAGAGACACAAAAAGCAATAAAATCTAAAGAAAAGGTTTTGGCTAGAGATACAAGTTTAATTTCAGCTATTATACTGACATGCACAATAATATTTATTAACAATATAACATTTAAAGACCTTTATTTCTATGTAGTTCTTTATACAAGTCGAGCCCCCTTCCACACAAGGCAGACTCCGTTTTGACGAGCAGGGGATCTGTTTGCTTTCTCCTTTCTCATCTATCTACATGAGTCATTTCTGACAGGTTATGCTAACTCCAAGGAATCCAGGGGGATGGGGAGGGGAGCTCCTGCACACAGCCTGTGACTGACAGCCTCAGCTGTGCATGTTTCCCAATGAAACTGTGTAGAGGGTGTGTGTCCATTCCCAGCTCTCTGGTCTCAGATCACACTTGGTTCAACTCTCTCTGCTGTGCAGCGTGTGACATCAGCTTCCTGCCCCCCTTGCCTTCTGATGATCAGAAATTCTGTGTACACTGTACACTTAGAACTGATGTAGATGAGAGATAGCTGAAGATTTGTAAAAAAAAGAAGTAGCCCTCTCAATTATAAAAGTTGTGCTTTTCTGAATCTAAAAGGGGATTCATCAAGCCACAGTATACTAATACACACTATCATGACTACCCAAGCTTGGACAGTCAGTACAACTGATCTGAACATCACTAGCAGTAACTGGTGAATGCAGGGCATATAAGGTGGCTCAAGCAAACCAAAGAGCCAGCAACAGAAATTTTCAAGCATATGTTTAGCATCTTTGCATCTATATATCTAATTGTGTAAAAGTAATAAGAATAATCCTTTTAATATGCAATTAAGCATAAAATAATCAATTCCACATAACGAGAGGAAAAGTGATTTTTGACTTGCTACTTAGCAACTACCCTCTTGTGGATTCACCATAGAACTAATCTGAGAGTCCACCTTTCTTTTAAAATCTCCCCATTAAAGCTATGAAAATCTTCACCCAAAGAGGAAAGTTTCTTTAGGGTGGAGTTTTGCTTTAATTCTGTACAATAGCTGTTAGCACTATAGCTAATTCTTTGGTACATTACAGGATTGCACTATGTACTATTACATACCCAATACATTCTGCATGCAAGTTTTAGTTCAAAGTGTTGCTTTTTTCCATATTGAAAGATCACCTCCAGCTACACCGCTAACCCGGGAGCCGTGCAGATTTTTTGTGTTTTTTGAACTGAAACTAAAGTTCTTGATCAACATTTTGTCATACGAACCTTCGAGACCCTACAGCTTTTAGATAGAGAGCACTGGAAAGCAATGCATGTAATTGTTTGCTGCAGGGCAGTCTAGATGTAGGAATTATTCATACCATGGAAAAAAAGGCAGTGTATTTGTATTATACTATAAAATGTGTGGGACAAATACATTATTTCTTGCCTTTCAGGAATATACTAGGACTCCCTGCGTGTTTTGGATGATTACAATGTTCAAGTGGCAAACATTAATAGATTTGTTTTTGTTGACTTGATGCAATGTTGCTTTTGGCTACATTCTAAACTAGTTTCTTATCTAGCTTGTTTGTTATCCTAAAGAGGAGAGTTTTGCCTGAAAAGGTGAATTATTCAGCTGGGGCTATCAAGCTAAAGAAGAATCAACAAAATAAATAGACAGAGGAGGTAAAGGGCCTCAAGGTGTCAACATTAGTACCTCTCCAGTCCAGTGACGCATTCTTCCTAAAGATCCAGCATGGAGTGACTCTGCCTCCAGATCTAGCAACAGCTGAGGTCTCTGCCTTCCCAGACACAAACAACAGCTCTAATAGGGAGCATTCACATGTCCTGTAGAAGGAAGTGCTTCAGACTGGGAATTTTATGGGATATTGAACTAAAAGCATACAGATAAGTATGTGTTAGCCCTTAGCCACCAACACCCTGCTTAGGTTACGTAGTAGCTTGGCCATAGTACCATATTTATTCAGTAACCATTCTTGCAACAATAGTAGGCCCTTCTTTAATCAATGTACAGTGTAGAAGCTTCCCGAGACATCAGGCAATGCATAATAATCCCTCCTAGCTATTCATTTGTTGCAGAGCCATAACATTACTTTATACAATTCTAAAATTTAGAAAAGCTAAATTTTCATCTTTGCTATTACAAATCTCTGGTGCTGGTCATATGACCAGTGCCAAGGCTTTGTTCACATGATTTCTGCTGCAGGAACTTGAGAAGTCTATGTTCATTCTGTATATGTCACAATGCATCTGCCTGAAAATGGATCCTTCTCTTCAAAGTTCCACTGGTTATCCCAATCAGGCAAAGCTCTGGCACTTCCTGGCATTGTTGAAGCTTGCCCACCCCCTCCTACCTTCCATGCATTTCTCATTGCCCTTTACTATGATGGGTTGCCTCACTTGCCAGTAGGTGTGTGTAAAGGATGAGAGGTGGCAGGCCTGCTTCACTGCTACCAACATGTATTGGAGATTAGCCTAATCAGAATGACCTTTCAGACACCCGGGTGCCTGCATTTTGCTCCTGTTAGCAGTTCCTATACTTTGAACATCGTCATTGCGCTTTGTTCTGCCTTATTGAATAAGTACAATGTAGATTCCAAAACTGTGTGATGGATGAGAAGAGACCTTTTCAAATATTATGTATGATTATGTTGCCACATTAATAAAACACAAAAAGAAAAACATTTCTGCAAATTACAGTAACCATTAGCAGCCAACCAGATTTCACCATGCTGAAGTCAAACAGTAAAATTCATACTAGTGGCTCACCTAATCCTCCCAAGTCAACAGAAAAGGTTTAGAGCCTCCTCATACATCTAACCATTACAGTAGTTAAGATTAATTCCACTGAAGATTTTGCATCAAAACCCAGTGGAGTGAAGGCACACTTCTGGGCAGAAAAACCCATAAATATTCACGACTAATTTCTTTTTGCAGACTAGTACTGAATTGCAATCAGTTTTATTTTCCTATACAGTCTTTTAATTTAATTTCTACATAAATTATTTGCCATTTCTTTAAGTACATGGACGATTTCCTCCTAACTATTAAATTGTTTGCCCAGGTGGAGGCCGAGCCTTAAATATCATTGCACATTTAATTATTACACAAGACCTCTGAAAATGGCATTATGAAATATTTTAATCGAGCTTTAAAGATTTAGTGATATGTTTCCATTGTAAGTTCTCTGGCACTTAACAAATTCTTGATCTTTTTTTTTTTTTTGTAAGTGAATAATGATCTCAGTAAATTCATAATTGAACAAGGTGTCCTGACCTCATTGATTACGCCATAATGCACTGGAAGTGCCAATATGCATTTAAAAGGAGGTGAATTTCCTGAAGTTTATTTCCAGCTTACAGCAGCCTTAAAACTGGAACACAGAGTCTCATAGGATTTGCTGCACTTACTCCTTTTTTTAGCCTTAATGGGGCAGGGAAGACCATGTCTAGACTTACTAATTCCTCTACGTGTGGACATGTTTTTGTTTTGTATACACTATACAGTTTTCTGGTTGTAACAACAAAAATGCTTGAATTTCTTAAGACTCTGAGCCAAATTGGGGGTCTCTATAAAAACAAGACATGACGAGAAGCCAACTACATTACATTTTAATGAGTAGACAAAATCAGTTATTGTGAAATTTGCGTAAGAGGAATTTTTTTAATACTTGCTGTGCCTTATATTAAAGTGTACCAACCTTTAAAGTTAAAGGTTGGCTGTGTAAAAAGGATTAATGAGCAAACCTTAATGGGAAAAAGCAATCAGTAAAAAAGATGCACCTTTAGCAAATGGTTTCTAAATAGAAGTAAAAGAGCCCTTCTGACCTTGTGGCAGTGCCTAAACCTGGCATTTTTCTAACTTCACAGGAGCCTATCAGGGGGTTTCCGCTCCTATACCACCTACATCTGCTTCTGAACACTGGATTTTGTTATTGGTGTTCTTGGGGGGACCCAGATAAAAAAAATTGTTACCTAGTGATTTAAGCACCTTGACTGTGTAATTCCCTTAGCCCCCTACCTCACACACATTTTTTATAGCCAGTGCTATTGCTCATCACTGATCAACTGATTTCAACTAGGTTGCACAGTCCAATGGCAACCATGCACATTGCTAGAATTGTGAAATATCTGAAAGGCACCCTTTAGCACTGCAAGGTGATCAATAAAGCAATGTTTGTGGTGGCAAACATTGGGTATGGTCACTCTAACTTTTGGGCACATAATTTACTCTGGGCCCACTAATTTACTCTGCTTTATAGCCAGCTTATATTTTAAAGTGGAATAAATTTGCTAAGTCCAGTTAATAATTTCAGCTGCTCTATTTCCACCAATGGTGCTCATATTAATTATGAAAGCAAAATGTAATACTTGAAATGCAGTAACCCATAGCAACAAATAACAATCATGTTATTCTGATTACTCTAAAGCAAAGAAAGCTGAATTGTGATTAACTGCTATGGGGTATAGCACCTTTTTCATCTATTTAGTGTAAGGGTAACGTACGTATGCTTTTGAGGTAATGTAATGTCTAAGTTTGTGATTTTTGTTTATTATAATAATTATTAGAATTAAGTCCATGTGAATACATCAACTGCATGGAAAAAGAAGCACAAAAACATAATAAATGCACAATAGACTGATCCCAAATATACCCCAGATACACCTAGTGATGTGCTTGGATAACAGTAAAAGTTTAGGGCTAATGTAAGGGAGAGGTTACTATCTCAAGCAATGGTATTTTAAGTAGAACCCAAATGATTTCACGTTTTCAATCTTGCTAATAATTTGTCTTTCAGTAACACATTAAGTCAAGAGGATGTACTGTATATGCAATATATATGCTAATATGAGAAAAAAACATGAATCTGTACAAAAACAAACCTGTAAACATCATGAGCATATGAAGATAGACAGAAATATCTAAACAAACACACTCACATGGTGAGCAACAAATATAAATTTAATTGGCCATTACGTTGTAATTTACCTACTGTATGTTTTTTAAGTGGTTAATATACACTGACTATAATGTAAAGTTTGCAAACAAAGTTTCAAAACTTTTTATACCAACATAATTTGCTAAATGTTGCTGCTTATGTGTCTGTTTTATTAATTTTCCAAATTCCCTTTTTCCTTTTATTGCTAAAACCCAAGCTCCGAGTATTTAGCATCAGGAAATCAATATGTGTTTTAAAATTTGCTCCTGTGCATTTCCTAATTACGCTTTGGGGTATGTATTTGCATAAGCAATCAAATAGACCTTAATTGGTGAGATGCTTGCAGAGATGTTAAACAAACGTGTTCCAAGGCAGAGAGCTGTCAAACTAGAGCCTATTTCTGAGTGTAAACTTTACTGCACATAGCTGAGCAGAAATTGCAATACATAATATCATTATTACTATAACTATCTTCTGCTGCACAGTACAAAATGCAGACATAAAGGGCTATAACAATAACATTATCCTTTCACTCTCTCTCTCATTTTTTCATTGCTTAAAGGACCAGTATTGTGAAAAATATTGTATTCTGGTAACTGTGTGATAGTATTCATATATGAATTCACTTTTTTATTCACGTGCCTTTATTTTACAAGGGAACTCAAATAAGCAATAAAGGCTGTGTATGTGCTATTGACAGTCTGCATAATATAGGTATTTTTCTCATTTGACTATAGTTCTACTTTAACCCTATATGGGTTGTAGTGGAGCCAGTATGCATTCTAATCCAGAAATTTTCTTCCGCTAAAGACTACATCACTTTCTATCTGATCCCTAGTCATCTGAGAGATATCATCTGAGCTTCTTCTGGGTCTCATACCTTTGAGCTCTTCTGTGGCTTTTGGGGGTGCTGAGCCATCTGAACACATTTTTTCTTAATTCCTTACCACTGTTGCCTGCTGGCCCTTTAAGAGGTTCTAAATGCTGGGAGGTGGAGATGGGCATTCCGATCATGTGACTGCTGCGATTGGCTGTCACAGCAGTCACATGATTGGAAAGCTTCCAAAAGCAAGTATGCATTGGGAGCTTACCGGTACCCAGGGCTACTGTGCTTGGAGCATACAGAGAGCTCTCAGTAATGTGTTTATATGGGGATCAGGGGCGGACTGACCATTTGGAAACTCGGGCACTGCCCAAGGGCCCGGGGTCAGTAGGGGGCCCCATGAGATGCCCCTGGCACCTTTTTCATAGGCTTTTTTGAGTTTGGGCAAGGACACAGAGGCCCCATGATCCCCTATTGCCCGGGGACCCCATGAGTTATCAGTCCGCCCCTGATGGGGATGCATATATGGGACCACTTGCAGTTAAAGCCCACCCGCCAAGAGGATGCATATATGGCCAGGGGGAAGTGGTTAAGGGTTCTTTCCTACTGATCGTTTTTTCTTACTTTGTTTTTGCCTTACCAAAAGCAGAAGAAAGATGAATGAGCATTAAGTCCTATGGAACTCTTCACACCAGTCCTACACCTTCCCATCAAAAGAAATAGAAAATGCATTAAAAACTGTGCCAAAAACGCTTGTGCTTGCATTTTTAATTCTTTTTTGAATCATGCCTTTTTTTCGCAGGGGTGAAATGCACCAGAATGCGGAAAAAATGTGCAACCGAGCAGTGTAAAAGAAGCCTGAAATGAGCTGGGGCTCTAATTCAAGATCCTCAAAGACATCCAAAATAATATAATTATAAAATAATTATAACATTTAAACATAACCAGCAACTTTACAACAACATAAAACATATACAAAACATTAAACAGCAGTATTAAGATCCCAACTCAAATGTGTTTATGATTTAAAGACTATTTGCTCAGCAGCCAAAACAGTAGAAGCCCCACGGCAGAAGCCAGCCTACCATTTGCAAATGTAAAAATATAAAGACAAACAGTAGCAGCTTCATTTTTAAGAAATGCCTTTTGCATAAGCAGTTGGCTGAAAGTGGTCCTAAAGGAAAACGTGACAAAAGACATTGCAAATGGCATGATCGTCTGTGCCAGGATGGAATGGTTAGATGTTTAGCAAGACTAAAGGGTGGCAGACTTTTTCTAAGGATGCAGTCCCAAGAGTGTACAATAAATGGATCAGAAAACAAGGTGACCCTTGGATGGATGTTGGGATTGTAGGAAACCCCTCATAACTGGTTTATCCACTAGTAAGCCTTGTCCGGTTGTGTAATGCACTGATATCTATCATCAGGACTCTACAGGACACTGATGACCAGGCTCTCAGGGTGTTTATTATACAAGGGATATCAGAATGTGCAAAATACTGTATAGCCTTCTATACAATGAGTGGTAAAGTTATTTTTTCTGTTTTTAATATAGTCATATCAAATCTATTAACTATCATTCATTTTTAGAGAGCTATTTTTGAAGAGGAACAATATTGGGTTTAAAAAAATAACTTAAAGTAGATGTTAACCCTAACTGGATATCTTAATGTGCTTAAAGTGCATCTGTACCCAGACTATGGATATTTAAGTTATAATAAAGCCACTTTTTTATTACATTGAAAAAGGGGTGTATAGTTACCTGCTCTGGGAACTATGGGAACAGGTAATGCATTAAGGTAAAAAAACATTTTGCCTTTAAAACCACTTTAAAGTATTTACTTTTCCTTTAAGAATCAATAAAAGAGCTTTAAAATAAGCCATCCCTGATCTCTCTAACCACTTGCATTGTAAAATATTTAATTCTCCACAACGATCCCAAAAAAGATTCTAAATTTAATTTTCAGCTGCTGTGTGATTACTTTAGAGCAGTGGTTCTCAACCTTCCTAATGCCGCGACCCTTTAATACAGTTCCTCATGTTGTGGTGACCCCCAACCATAAAATTATTTACCCAGTAATTATAATTCATGAAGTGTCGTTTTACCTCCAATACTGCTGCTTCCAACACAGTAGCTGCTTCCAACACAGTAGCTGCTTGCAACACAGCAGCTGCTTTCTACACATCGGAAATATGTGTTTTCCGATGGTCTTACGTGACCCCTGTGAAAGGGTCGTTCGACCCCCAAAGGAGTTGCGACCCACAGGTTGAGAACCACTGCTTTAGAGGGATTTTTTGCAAGAAAAAGAAATAGGAAAGACCTGACATTTCAGTGTCTCTGAACTGTACACTGTAAAGATGAATATCTCCAAAATGCCTATAGCTACAGAGGGGAAAAGGGCTTGTCCTAATGTTATTTTAATGCTTGTTCAGAATATGTGAATACATTTAGGAGTCTAAATATAATAAAAAAAATTGCAGCTTCATCTAGTGGCCATACCTGAGGAAAATACTACATTATGGCCATTAGATGGAGCTGACAATCAAAGACAATAAACATATTGGACACATTACAGGGATTATTCATGAAGGGCAAGCAAATGCTAAAACATTCATACTGCAAGTTTTTCAAAATAAACGTGCACAAAGTCTGGGTAAGGGTTCACTTTAAGCTCTGTATTTAATAAACAGTCATTCCGCAATAGCCACAAAGGGCATACAGTAAATACACTTGTTTGCACCATATTACTTTTGCAAGTTAAGTTATTACCTTGTGAAGGTAACAGTGACAGCAATGCACATAGCTTGTGCAGAGTGCAGAGCTGTGGGAGGGGCCCAGCAGATCCATGTAGTACCACCTATCCACCTACAGTTGCCTGTATAAAACTACAGGAGGGGACAAGACCATCCACCCTGCACAGGGGAGAGAGCAGCACTGACCAGTCTTTACATAGTTACATAGTTAGTCTGGCTGAAAAAAGACAAAAGTCCATCCAGTTCAACCATAGGAAAAAAAAAAAGTTATAATCCTATTCCCACAGTTGATCCAGAGGAAGGAAAAAAAACCCAGCAAAGCATAATCCAATTTGCTCCTGCTGGGAAAAAAATTCCTTCCTGATCCCCCGAGAGGCAATCAGATATTCCCTGGATCAACTTTACCTATAAATGTTAGTATCCAGTTATATTCTGTGTATCTAGGAAAGAATCGAGGCCTCTTTTGAAGCAAACCACTGAGCTGGCCAGAATCAACTCTTGAGGGAGTCTATTCCACATTTTCACAGCTCTCACTGTGAAGAACCCTTTCCGTGTTTGGAGATTAAATTTCTTTTCCTCCAGATGTAAAGAGGGCCCCCTTGTCCTCTGTGATGACCTCAGGGTGCATAGATTCAGTTCCTCTAATCTTTCCTCATAGCTGAGCTCCTCCATGCCTCTTATCAGTTTGGTTGCCCTTCTCCGTACCATCTCCAGTTCCCCAATGTTCTTTTTGTGAATTGGTGCCCAAAACTGAACTGCTTATTCCAGATGAGGTGTTACTAATGATTTGTACAGGGGTGATATGATATCTCTCTCTCTGGAGTCTATACCTCGTTATTACAGGAAATGTCAGCACAGAGACAAAGTATCACACTGGAGTACTGCACAGATCTGAATGAAATATACAAAGCACCCCAAGATTTAAGTATAAATACACATGCCTCTTCTTTTTTTCAAATAGATTAAAGAGGTATTAAACACCAAACCAAAAATGTAATATATTGCAGCTTACCAATCAATCATTAGGCCCATTTTCCTCTTTTTTCGCCTGGTGATCCAGTCAGTAATATACCTCCTGTATTAGAGTACCCCCCCATTCTGGATGAAAGAAAACAGGAGGCACCTTTGGAGAGCAGCATAGTCTGTCTGGGGGGAGGAGAGTGTTAGATGTACTAGCAAATTTAGATACACAAATACATTGAAGCCAAACTCCAACTGACACTTTAAACAGCAGTGCTTTTTCATATTACCTTTTGGGATACAATTTTTACAAAGATAAATAAAAGCTGATAATTGTAAGCACCCCTGACTTACTTATCAGATCATCAGGTGAATATAAGGGAAAGAAAGCATAAAAAATAAAATTAATTAATGTAAGCAGATGCAGTCTCTGTTTTCCACTGTAGGTGGCATTCGGCTGGAGTGGTACAGTGGCTGGAAACGAGAGAAAGTCTAGAGAAACCTGGTTTTTCTATGATTTCCTTGGTCGCAGTGTTCCAGTTGTCTACGCTTCATCCAGACGACCCTGGCAGCCATTTTGGGTCAGCAGAGCCTTTTTAATTGCCTGCTCCCAGGTTTTGGCCCACTTTCTGGTGAGTAGATACTATAAAGACAGTTTTCAAATCTGTAAAGAAGAGTGAATAGAAGAAGGGAAAGGTCCCTGATGAGTAGTAAAATGCTAGGGACGCACCCTCCTGCATCGAAATACTCCCCAGTGGGCTCAGGCTGGCCAGGTCGCATTCTGCCCTTGGAGACAGACGCTGTTGGTGCACCAGAACCTGCTCCAATCTACAAGTGAGCAGAGAACTGTGAGTGTTCCCAGTTGGGGGCCTTCCCTTTCTGTTTGTATCTTCCTTCAATATAGGTTTTGTTACTTGAAACCAGACTGCAAACAGAAGTATGTTTACTGCTTCAGCACCGTGCTGCATCTACCCACAAGCAGCCACCACATCTAAGATTTGGCAAGTTGCTATATAATAAATCTTTGCTTTTCAGTTTAATACCACTTTAAGGAAATTTTAAAAATACTGTCAGGCTCTCTTCATAGTTCATGTCCCCACTGAGTGGAGCCAACTTTTATATTTTTTATGGCGGCCATTATCAATAAAACTGAAAATGATGGGGAAAATATTGGAGAGGTTTAGATAAATCTGCTAATGGGGACACATGTTCCAGTGAAAGCTGCCTAGGAAGGGAATTCCTATCACTTTTACTTTGTAGATTTTTTCTCACTTACTGTCACATTTCCAGAAGAGGAAATGAAGGAAAATCTCTCCAATAGGACACAGACAGCAATAAAGAAAAAAAAAACACAACAGGAGTTTTAACCCTTCCTTCTATCAGAATTTGAAAAAAAAGTAAAAAAAAAGAACATATTGCCTATGCTAACACTTTAATCGGGCTCAGATGTAAAAACATTTCATTTTTGGAACTGTTCTACTAATGCTTCATACAAAATGCAATAATTGCTAAAAGCAACTGAAGATTTTCAGGTTGGCTTTTTTTTTTTTTGCTTGAAGTTACTACAGGAAAACTGATTTCTCAATCAAATTTGTTCTGTCAGCAATAGTGAAGTAAGGTACAATTCACCCCTCTACTGGAAATGGATACATTTAGTTCTTTGTCATATGGCATTGAGTTCTTTGCTTGTCATGCTCCCTTTTGAATGTCCTAAGATGGATGCACAGCTTAGCCTCAGTGCTGGTAGAATTGCAACCTTGGTTTTTCCCACTTCAAACTTATCATCTGTTCAGGAAAACATCATTCATCTCAAATGTCTGGGTCTTTCAAGAGAGACAGCAATAAACTCCTCTTTTTATTAACTGAAATATTGCTTATGATTTTGTCTATGTCCAGGGTGATTTCTTGATGAATCAGCTTGTCAGCTCTGTTGTCTAATTTTGTAACCTGAATTTAGTCTATTGTATTGTTAATTTTGTTATGAAAATCTGCATTTAGTTCTTTAATTAGGTGCTCCTGTGCTGTGACTTTATTAGGCTAATGAAGAGTCTTACTACTGAAGGTTTCTTAGCATCTATAGCTTTACCTGGGTTTTGTTAGGTGCAAGGTGAAAAAGTGTTACTGTGGAGCTATTTCCTTACTATGATGTACAGGACATAAGCATTATAAACAACTAACATGAAGAGTCTGTGCCATCAGTGGCCATTGCAGAGTCAGTATGGTAATTTACTGTATGTCTTCCATAGAGTTTAAGTAGAACTATAAGCAAAACTTTTTTTCTCATTTTGGATAGAGCAAGGGAGGGTTATAACCCCTGTCTGATTTTTTTTTTCCCCATCTGTGTCCCATTGTGGAGATTTCCCTTCACTTTCTATTGCATAGACAGGAAGTGAGAGGAAATCCCTGAAAATTAAAGGAATTTCTTGAGAACCCCCAGGTCCCCAAAACTAGTGTTCCTATTGGAAGATTTCCCCTCTAATACTTTTCTGGGGACAACCCAAAATTTTAAATTTTTTTTTTACTTACTACAAGTAGATAGGGAGAATCTCCCTAATGGGAACACAGACAGCAATACAAATGGACTGGTGTTTTAATCCATCTCCACTCTAGCCAAAACTAAAAAAAAGTTTTGCCTTTAGGTATACTTTCAGTTGTTATGGTGAAAAGTGCATTCTGTTATCAAAATAAGTGCTTCTGTGGTCATGAATGAAGTGTATGGTTCACTGTATATTTGTTTCCCATAGTGATGACATAGCAAGCAGTACCTTACTGAGTAAGCAGGTTGTACTGCCCCTCTGGAGTTTACTGTATGCTGTCTTTACTGTGACTATTACAAGGATGCATACACACTCATATTTTACTACTACTTATCCCCAAAAAATTTTTCTGTGGTCAAGAACTCAGAAGAAACCCACAAAATGCAAGGATTTTAAGCAAACTCCTGGCAAGGGTTGAACCTAGGACTCCAACACTGCCAAGTCACTGTACTACGAATCACTTAACTATTATTTTGTGGACTGACCAGATCTTTGTTACTAATTCCGCTTTATGATTTGGTAAAGTGACAAAGTTACCTTCTAGCCTACTCCCTGGCTCTTTCTAATTATACTAAGCTTCCCCATGCCCCCTTTACATTCCTGTTCTTCAAACTGTACCTAGGCTCCATGTCAGATGTTGTCAGAGATGATGGGTTGAAGACATTTTCTTCCTTATAAGGTGGCAGTGTTGGGCCTAAGGATTGGCAGTTGTTGGAGCTGATGAATGTTTATTTGGAAAGGGATGCAAAGGGTGGATAATGGGTGGCAGTGATAATGTAAGGAAATGATTTCCCAATTCCCCCTGCACATTCATTCTAATTCACTAGACATACAAGGTCCTGTCCACCCTTGAAGCACCACCTCTGGCAGGTCCTAGCCAAACCGTTTTGATCCACCATTAAAGAATGCATGACCAAAAAGAGCCTAAAGGTTCAGCATTGTCCTCTGTTCTATTCATGTAGCTTAAGCCCTCTGGAGGTGGTCAGCTAGGAAGAGATAAGAATAATTTAATTTGTTTTTAGCAAGAATGCACTAATGAACAATTGTGACCTCATAAATACCTCTGTCAATCATGCTGTAAATGTATCCCAGTGGCTTTCCCATCAGATGGGTCAGTGTAAAGCTATCATTTTTTAAATGTTTTATTAATTATATTAAAGTGACCCTGTAGTGAAAACATAGCTACTGTCTGGACTGCCTAACAACACTCCTATCCAAATAAATCATAGGTTGAGGTCTCCTTTAGAGACCAACACTTTTGGGAGTGTCAATCTCCTGGTCCCCCCATCCCCCTCTTCACTACAGAACACAGTAGTCACGTGGAGATTGTCAGGAGGAACCACTAAATTTTGAGGGGACCAGGATGTCATTCCATCATCTGGATTCGGCCTCTTTAGAGCAGAGTGATCTCCTGCCCAACAAGAGCATTGTCGCCCCAGCAGAGTGAGGCAGAGGCACAGGACACAGAGTGTGAACAGGTAAGTAATCCACTGATCACCAACGTCCCCCACAGACATCAATGGCCCCCCTAACATCAGCAAGTGTGACAGCCACCTCCCTTACCCCGCCTCCCTTTGAACACCAGTGCTGGGCATTTTTAGCTCCCTATGACCACCGATGCTAGACATTTTTCCTACCCTCGACCATTGGTATTTATGCATCTTGCTGACCTGTAATATAAGGGACACTAAGATACTGTGAACTACTGCTCTCTATATATTTTGTTGTACATAACAAAGTGCAACACAGTAGCTAGTTGCAATATGGGATGAAAACAAACCACCACACAC
Organism: Staurois parvus; assembly: GCF_062004578.1. Classification (NCBI taxonomy): domain Eukaryota; kingdom Metazoa; phylum Chordata; class Amphibia; order Anura; family Ranidae; genus Staurois; species Staurois parvus. Next base: position 13,978,240 of record NW_028317982.1, on the reverse strand, counting down.
CAGCAGAACCTGAAGGTCAAATGGTAAGAGCAGACGCAGACCAGTTCCATCCAGGCCTTACCCCTTATTGTGTTCCACCACCCCCACAGGACTTAATCATTTCTCCATGACTAAGCCTAATCTGCAGGGCAAAATGCATCAGGGAGCATAGCCTGGGCAGAGTTGGGCTGAGGCTGCTCTTACCATATGATTGCTGGGTTTTGCTGGTGTCTGGGGGTAATGAATGAACAAGGCGTAGAACCTCTGTGAGCCTTATATTTCTGTATATGTGCCCATTTGAGAATTGTGATTTCAGTATTAGACAGGAAATGAGAGAAAATCTACTTGTGTTGTCTGATGGATGTCAGACAGGACAGAAAGTGAAACAAAATCCCTCCAATAGGGACACGGGGAGCAATACAAACATTTCCTAGTATAGTAAGGATGATTTTGTTGCTGCCTATGTTCTGCTTTGTAATGGAACAGACAGTACTTATAATCTAATAAAAAAAAATCTCCACAACAGGGACACAAACACCTTTTAGAACTCCACAGAGGTTCTAACCTTTCCTCACCCTATTAAAAATAAAAAAGGGGAAAATGGCTAAAAGTAGGAAAGCCATATAACAGCAAAACATTGCAGAATAGTCATAAATTGCCAACTTAGCATTTGTTGTAATCCTTTGTTTTCATACAACATTTCTGTAACAAAAGTCATGGAGGATATGAAATGTTCTTTATCATCTCCAAAACTTATTAATTGGCGATGTTCTGTACATCTAGCAGGTGCGCTGGATCACAAACAGCTGCTATGTGTATTTGAAAGCTATTTTTGTTTGGATTTTATTGCTATATGTAATTACAAAATGTGTTGTGACTGTTTTACCATTACCATTTAGGCCATGGCTTTTCAATCATCATGAATATTATGGGACCAAAGTAGAAACACATAACAAGTGGTACATATAAACACCATACAGCAAACCAACAGAGGAAAGGCAACAAAACAAAGAACAGAAAGAAATGTGCACAGTCTGTAGAACTATTATAACAATTATTATCTGACTGTCATTCGAATGTACATACATTTTTTTTTAATCTGTCCATTTTTCTTTGATGCAGAGTAGGATCATTAAAAAATGTCCATAGTGTTGTACAGTTCAGTTCAGTTCTCCATGGCCACATATGGGTAAGGTCAACATGCTGCTGATAAAATTCACAACTTTGTGACTTTTTGTGACTTTTGGTAAGAAAGGGTATGTTGTCTGTGATTCTATATAGACTTGTGATTATCTTTCTTAACTGAAGGCAAAATCAGTGTCCACGCCACAGTTAGTAAAATGACACGTTTCAATAACTAATGTCTGAAATAATGACTGATAGGTCAAAATATGCAGCAGTATTATATTTTTTCAAAAAGGCTGTACCTTTTACTACTGAGCACCAGTCAGTGAATTTGCCTAAAATAAGATGAATTGATCAGTCTGCTGCAGGCAATAAGAAGCATTTCCTTAGTTTCCTCCTATTCAACATTGTAAATCTCACAGTGAGAAGCTGCGGCATGGGGATAATCTGTATCAGACATTTGTAAGCACAACTAAGAAACTAAGAATGTCAAAGACACCAGGATTTATATGACTGTGTCATCTCTGAACCAGTATCTCAGTCCAGAAAGTGGACGCTGAACGTAAATAGTGGCTGAAAAAGATAATACCATTTGTCTGAAGAAAAAAGCAGATGAATGCATTACCAGGGGCATATTGTGATCTCTGTGAGAAGTAATAAATACCTGCACTTACATACTACAGAGCATACATGTACAAAACCTTTAATGATGCCAAGTCCTTTTCTAACCAGGGAGTTTCATCCTTCTGGGTGGATGTCATATATTGTCATATGACATCCTCCTGGAGCACACCTTATGTGCAGCCATGGGTCCGCTCTGCGTTGTGATCTGCCACCGGTGGTGACTTATGTGACCAATCACAGCAGATCACATTTCTTTCATGACATTCATTGCTTACAATTGTGTTGCTAGCTATGACTGGTCACAGTGATCACATGGTACAGGGAGGGCCAATCACAATCCATCTGTACCATGTGATTAGCTGTGGCCAATCATAGCTAATCACAACAATACAGATTCATTCAGTAAAAATGGTTATTTATACCAGTTAAATTCACTGGTATAAGCAATCATGTGCAAAAAAAAAATACTGATCACCTGCTCAGAGTAGCACAGTGTCACCGCGCAATTGTCATTCAAAGTGGAACAGTGCTGAAAGCTGAAATTTTGCCTGGCCAGGAAGGAGACAAAAGTGCCTGGTATTGAAGCGGTTAAAATCATTACTGTAAATGCATTTTAGGCTAAGCCCCATATTTTGTCTGTATATGTTACCCCCTTTCACAAGCAAGACTGGTAGAGGAAGTCTTATAATATATTGACGGGGTAGAGCAGAGTGATGCCCCATCATTGTTCTGCTATTTTTTCATTCTTCAGTCAGTAAATGGGCTGGAAGTGCTGTTGCAGTGGAGGTCAAGGATATAGCTATGCTCTTTGACAGAGGTTCCTGGAACACAAAACTAGCTTACAAATCTTTGGGCAGATAGAATAGTCTCTATATTTGTATTGCAACTGCTTGTGTTGACTCCAGCTTTAAATATGACTCTTTCAAGTAATGCCAAAACATCCAATAATGCAACCACCAGGTGCAGTGCCTTAACTGCCCTTTTCTTACCTGCTTATTATGATGATTGCCTGATTGTTGTCTCAGTATTGTCACAATTTCCCATTTCTTGCCAGTATATTATAACAAATTACCACTATGTTGCCCACTTATGGTTACAGTTGCTTGTTTCATGCCCACCTATTGCAATGATTGCCTACTTAATTTCTGCATATTGCCATGATTGCCTGTTCGTCACCAATATATTATATTGACTACCTGTTTGATGTCTGCCTATTGTATGCTTGCTTAATTGTTCATAGTATTCATAGTTTATCTGGTTGAAAAAAGGCACAAGTCCATCCATTTGCCCACTTATTGCAATAATTGTCAATTTGTGGTCCGCATGTTGTCATGATTGCTTGTTTTATGCCTGTGTATTGACATGATTACACTTTTATTTCCCTTGTATTATAACAACTGCCTGTTTGTTGTTCACATATAGGAATGATTGCCTGTTTGTCCCTGCATCTTTTAACAGCCGCCCATTTTTTGCCTGTGTAATGTCAGAATTACCTGTTTATTGCCCACGTAATGTCACAATTGTAATTTGTAAATTATAAAGCAGATCTGTTATCTGCACATAGCAACATATTAAACTAATCTGTGAACAGCCACTAAAAGTTTTAAATCTGTATTTCATATACAGTATATGCCCACTCTATAAATAAGCTCTTTGCTGAGTGAAAAATGTTTGATGATGGAGGTATGGATGAATTTGTATACTATTGGATAGAATAGTAAACTTTAACGCTTAATCTGTGACAACAATAGTCACAAATATTGTTCAGTGACTGCAAGTATGTAAATAGCTTGATAAGGCTGCAATGTAAGAAAGAAAGACAAGTCAAGTTTTATCCTCAAATACGGTATACAGTAGAATGTGTTATTTTAGAGACAAAACTCACACATATTGTGCAATAGTTGGAAAGTATGTAATCAGCTTTTTTTAGTCTGTAATGTAAAGTAGAAACGAGGCAGAAATGTTTTGCTGAAAATAGAGTCAGTAGTCACACATATTGTACAGTGGCTACAGTGTATGTAAGCAGCTTGATTATGCAGCAAGGTAAAAGGGAGTGACAAGGCAGATTTTACCCTTAATTAAATATTAGAGCATATTGTTTGAGAGGCAATGGCCACAAATATTGTTCGGTGGCTGGATAATATGTAAGCAGCTGCATTAGGCTGTAAAGTAAGCAAAAGAGATAAGTCAGGTTTTATCTTCAAATAAACATTAGAGTGTGTTATTTTATAGAAAACAAAAGCCATACATATTGTGCAGTGGTTGGACAGTAAATAAGCTTCTTCATCAGACCACAGTAAAGGGGAGAGATGAGGCAGGATTTTATCCTGGAAAAAACTTGATTAGGCTGCAAAGTAAGAAAGAGAGACAAGTCGGGTTCTATCTTCAAATAAACATGACAGTGTCTTATTTTAGACACAAAACCCAAATGTATTGTACAGTGGCTGGACAGTATGTAAGCAGCCTCTTTAGGTTGTAATGTAAGAGGGGGAGTTGAGGCAAGTTTTATCCTGACAAAAAAGTAGAGTGTATTATTTCAGAGAAATTAGGCACACATATTTTGCATTGTTTAGTACGTAAGCAGCTTCTTTAGGCCTCTGTGTAAGGAAGCCTAAAAATTAGAGCATATTATTTAAGAGAAAATAGCTACAAATATTGTATAATGGTTGGAGGGTATGTAAGCAGGTAGGTTTGGCCACAATGTACGAGAGAGAGACAAGGCAGGTTTTATCATTATTTGAATATTTGAGTGTTATTTTAGAGACAGATTTAGCCAAAAATATTGTGAAATGGCTGGAAAATTTGTAAGCAGCTTCTTTTATGCCTTACAAGGGAAAAAATTGGTAGTTTTTAAATCCTGCAATAAAAACGTATGTAATGTATGTATGTGTATTATTTCAGAGAAAGTAGCCAGAAGTAGTACATGGTCACTAGACATGATGTAAGCAGCTTGAATAGTCTTCAATGAAAGTGGCAAAAATGAGACAGCTTTTTATCCTGAAACAAAAATAAAAGTGCATTTTTTCAAGACAATAGCTACAAATATTTGACAGTGACTGGGGAGTACGTAAGCAATTCAAATATGCCACAATGTAAAAAGAAGAAACAGGGCAGTGTTAGCCACTTGAACTCTGGAAGGTTTTACCTCCTTCATGACCAGACTTTTTTTTTCTTTTCAGCACTGTGCTGCTTTAACTGGTTATTACAAGGTCATGCAACACTGTAAGCAAATGAAATTTCTATAAATTTTTCACACAGATCGAAATTTTGGTGGTATTTTATCACTACTGGGTTTTTTATTCTTTAATATATAAACTAAAAAGGACCGCAATTAAAAATTTCCCATAAAGAAAAAGAACATTTCTTTTTAAATTTAGACCAACATGTATTCTTTTACATGTCTTTGGGAAACAAATATCCCAAATAAGTGTATATTAATTGATTTGTGTGAACGTTATAGCGTCTACAAAATATGGTGTATACAGTATATTTGAAAATTTATGAATTCTGATGGCCTATCTCATTTCTTGAGAACCTTAAATTGCCAGGATAGTACATATAACCCTTTTTGAAAATAGACAGTCTAAGCTATTAAGAGGCATGATGAGTTTTTTTTAAGTTTTTGAAGCAATTTTTTTGTCACAGTCTTTCTGAAAATGAAGAAATTAAGTAAAATGTGTTTTTTTTCACAATTTTTTAAATATACTGTTACCAGTGCAGTACAGCGTCATCATATGACTGGTGGGGCAGTGATCAGGGATACTGACTGGTGGCAGTTTACATTTTTTTTTTTAAAATAGTGGGTAGGTACCACCCACTGTTGTACAACACAGGCCATAAATTTGTGGAAATGGATCAGCTTCTTTGTGAGCCAATCGCCTATCTCCCCCATGCTCTCTGTCTTTATAGCATGGCCACTCTATAAAAGGAAAGGCAGATGTGCCCTGCTTGTTGATGGTTCAACCCAGCTATTGCTTTGTCCTGCGGGATCTGCTTGCCCCAATTATTCCCACGTGAAAAACCTGTGCCTTTTCCTTTAGGCCTGTCTGACATTGAGAATATGAGGATTTCCTCATTTTAGTCAGCTATGGCATGAATAATGTAGTGATTTGGTGCACATAATTTTACCGCACAGATGTGCAGTGATGTGCTGCAGACAAAGGGCAGTTTTGCCATTTTACATAATACATAGCTCCCCAACATTACTCACCGACAGCTTTATTAGGTACTCCTGTTCTATTGTTTCGCAACACAAATTGCTAATCAAACAATCACATGGCAGCAACTCAATGCATTAAGCATGTAGATGTGGTGAAGACGACTTGCTGAAGTTCAAACTGAACATCAGAATGTGAAAGTAAGGGGATTTAAGTACATTTGAGCATAGCATGGTTGTTTGTGCCTGATGGGCTGGTCTGAGAATTTCAAAAACTGCTGATCTACTGGGATTTTCATGCACAACCATCTCTAGGATTTACATAGAATGGTCCGAAAAAGAGAAAATATCCAGTGAGTGGCAGTTGTGTGGACGAAAATACCTTGTTGAGGTTAGTGGATTATAGGCAGACTAGATAGATAGATAGATAGATAGATAGTGTATATCTGCTTTCCGTTCGCCTCATGTATGAGTATGGAGGCACAACAGCTATCCTGCGCCAGATCATGTAAGGTAAGGGGTGCATGTCTGCTGCCCAAGCTATGCTGTGATTAGTCACAGCACAAGCCGATCAACACGCCCCGGCCAATGATTGCAGGTCGGGACCAGCTGATCGGCAAAAAGGATGACACGAAAAAGCTCTGTGAATGTAAACAAAACCAATCTCTGTTCTGTCGCATCCCTTAGTAAAAGCAGCACACAGTGAATGTACCAAGCACTGTTAGGCACACAGTTAACCCTTTGATTGCCTCTAGATGTTAACTCCTTCTATGTCATTAGTACAGTGTCATTGGATTTTATTAGCACTGATCACTATATTAGTGTTACTGAAGATGTCAGTGGCAGTTAGTCAGTTCCCAAAAAGTGAGTTAGTGTCAGATTGCCCGCCACACTATCACATATAAGTTGCTGATCGGCGCCATTACTAATATTAAAAATAAATAAATAAATAATCCAGGATCTATACCATAGGTTGTAGATGCTATACCTTTTGTGCAAACCAATCAATATACACTTATTGGGATTTTTTTAAAATCAAAAATATGTAGCAGGATACATTTAGGCCAACATTTATGAAGAAATTAGATGTTTTAATGTTTGTTTTATCGAATATGTTTTATAGCAGAAAGTAAAAATTAGTCGGGGGGGGGGGGTTCAACATTTTTGGTCCACCAAAAGAAAGCTCTGTTTGTGTGGAAAAATTATATAAATTTCATTTGAGTGCAGTATTGCATGACCTTGTAATTGTCAGCTAAAGTAACGCAGTGCCAAATAGAAAAAAATGGTCTGGTCATAAAGGGGCAAAATTTTCCAGAGGGCAAGTGGATATATATACCAATCAGAATCTAAAAAATAAAAATAAAAACATGAAATAAAAAAAAAAGAAATCTCAATAAAACACACACAAAAACTGTGAAGGGAGGCTAATACGCATTAAGTAGTTCTGTAAAAGATTGTTGGGTCTATGAACTGTGAAGACAGCTGGGGCACAAAATAATATCTAATTTACACTTATATATTACACAATACCACACTGTATTTAGCACTGTAGAGCATTCTATTGCACTGCATAGCACAACTATCTTTCTTGAACCAAGATCAAAGGCTAGGTACTGAATTATTGATAGTTGGTTGCTATAGAGAACAGCTGCATTAGTTTACTTCATCTGTGAACTGCAAATTGGTTGGGTTCACTGTTAACCCTTGAACCCAAAGCTCATCCCTACACACCACAACAGCTACAACTAGCAGTTTGTATTGATTTATTTTGCTATCAACAGTACAATTTTCAGTGTGCTATGATAGATCCTCTTTAAAGTTCTTTCCAGCCTAGCAGATTTTATGCTGAAATCCTAAAGGGTAAAGAGCCTAGAACTGAATGGTAAGATTCATACCTCCCTACGGTCTTGCCATTATAGCCGCTGCAAGTATATAAATAAGAGAAAAGCTTGCTCCGCCAGTACAATAATAAACTTGTTGCAAGAGTGGTTTTATTGTACCCTAAACGTACAAAATCCAGAATGTGCATTGTATTGCAGCTATGAGCTGCACAACGACAATCCCACAGAGTGCCACTTAACACATCAGGATATAGTAATAGCTGTCAAATAAAATTAATTAACTAGATTGTATATTCTAAAGCACAGCAATGAAACAATAAAATACATTTTAAATGAAAGTCTGGTAGAGAAGTATATTTGTTTGAAAAGTAGTTTTTCGATTTTATCACGGGCTGGCATAATTCTGAGCTGATAATATTCCTTTGTTCCTGAGTATACCATTTATCTCAGTAGTGTAAATATGTCATTGGCCAGCCTAATACCAGTTAGACAAAAACTGCTTAGCGTGCCATTGAAGATTTAATGTGTATCTTTTCTGTTCGTCTCCTATACATATTCATAGGTAGAGCAACAGAATTTGTTGCAACATTTAATCTGCAATGGGATTGAAGTATTTTAATCAGCAGGCTCATAAAAGTCTGTAAAAGATCCGTCATTAAAAAAGACAGCTAAATTCAGAAAACAGCTAAAGTTTGTTTGTTCGTACAACAAAGGAGCTAGAATACTGTATTTCCACAGGAGATACCATGCAATCAATATTCGATTAAATCTAAATATCTCGCACAGCTTGGCTTGACATTTTAGTACTGGCTGGAGAGATCTGTTAGAGATATTTTAGTACATGCACTAAAACTTCAGTGTTGGGAGATGATGGTCATGATTCTTACAGTTTGAGTTACAGTTGGGAAAGTAATCATAAGGGTTCTATGACAGTGTTATAGGGGGATTTTTTCAAAGTATCTTAAAGGGCCACTAAACTTTCCCACAAAATTACAACCTTGTATGCAAAAATATAATTTAACTAAAATAAAATTGGCATTGCCCACTTAAATTTTTATATAATCAAAATGTATAAAATGTGACTGTGTTATACACTTACCGGCCACTTTATTAGGTACACTTGTTCAATTGCTTGGTAACACAAATTGCTAATCAGCCAATCACATGGCAGCAACTCAATGCATTTAGACATGTAGATGTAGTGAAGATAAGTTGCTGAAGTTCAAACCGAGCATCAGAATGGGGAAGAAAGGGGATTTAGGTGACTCTGATGGTGCCAGACAAACTGGACTGAGTATTTCAAAAACTGTTGATCTACTGGGATTTTCACGCACAACCATCTCTAGGCTTTACAGAGAATGGTCCAAAAAAGAGTAAATATCCAGTGAGTGGCAGTTGTGTGGACAAAAATACTTTGTTGATGTCAGAGGTCAAAGGAGAATGGGCAGACTGGTTGCTGCGACATAGTAGGATCAAAATTTGTCATAAACAACATGAAAGCATGGATCCATCCTGCTTGTATCAGTGGTTCAGGCTGGTGGTGGTGTGGGGGATATTGTCTTGGCACTACCATGGTGTACCTAATAAAGTGGCGTATGTATGTGCAAGTGAGTGTATGTCTTTTTGGAAAGACTTTGACTCTGCCTACTCCATGCCATTGCCAAGTTGATAGCATCTCATGATCTTGGCATGCTGATCATGTGACCTTTTATATCAGCCAGCCTATGACAGTGCCACACCACTGCTAAAAGATCCAGATATGGGTTTATTTCAGTGTGAGTGGACTAGAAGTGAACTTGACCTTTCTTGGTGTGTGACCACAGAGAGATGTATGCATAAAGTCCCATCTACTAATAAGACAATGAGTACAAAAGAAACAGGGAAGTGGACTGTTATCATGCCAATTGATATTTTTCACAAAGTAAACACCTCTGGCATGTAATTATGTTAGTTTGAAACTGATGGGTATATTTAATAGTTTTTTATTTATTCAAAATGCAGTGCTTGACAAGGAACTCCTCAAACTGCGTTTTTAAAATTATCAACTTGATTAATGATGAGGAGGATGGGGGTGGGGGAGGGGGCCGAGGCAAAGAAATATTTTTAAGGCTGTTGACTTGAACACATCCACTTGTAACCCACTGTATAGCAGAACTCAGACTAGGAGAAGGAGAGACAACAGATATTATTCAGACAAACTGCATGTTCTGACAGGAGGATAGATTTGTGTGATGACCTCATCAGTGTGCAGCTGCTCTTTCGCAATCCAGTCTCAGGCATGGATTGGGAAATTGACTTAGTTATATTGCTAAACTGTAGTAAAAAAAATATGTGCTTACCAGGCTGACTATGCTCTCTGTGTAAATCCTGTGACAGGATAAACAGAAATTCATATCCTTTGATGGGTAAAATATCTCATACATTCACACATTTCAACTGTGTATTGAGCTGTTTTCTTGGAGTTTAGCCCCAAAAAATGTTCCCAGTGGAATGCTGTACTGGGGGTGGCATGTTGTTGCTAGGATCATTCTAGCATGGGCTTAAGCACCAGAATGTCCCTTCCCCTTTCCCACTGAGCCTTCTTTAGAGCTCACGCTACTGGAAAACCATAACATGCTATAATAATACAGAAGTTGAGTAAAGTGAAAATTAGCACTGGACACATAATGGTATCCTATTGGTACTGCTATCCTAAAATTTTGATGTTAATATAAGTAATATGGTTCCCAAGCAGGCAGGTTATACACCCCAGAGGATCTCCATGGTCTCCTTTGCTGGAATTGCAATGTAACAGGAATATCAAATGAAGTGCCACACCACTGCTAAAGGGTCTGGATATGGGTTTATTTCAATGTGAGTGGTCTAGAAGTGAACTGGACCTTTATTGGTGTGTGACCATTCCTTGTAGTCACAGTGGAAGAGATAGCATTAAAGGTCCAGTTCACTTCTAGTTCATTCACATTGTTTTTGATCTCAAGCCCCAATGAAGGTTTGTTTGATCCCTGAAACCACATTAGATACTCTTCATATTGACCCCTTGACTTTTACAGGAATAAAGTCATATCTAGACCTTTTAGCAGTGGTGTGGCACATCAATTTACATTTTTTACACAACAATACAAAAGGCAGAGCTAAGAGGTTCATCATTGGCTCAGCATAACTTTACCGAAGGAGAAAAAAGGATGATGAGAATAGCGAGGGATTGAGGTAGAGAAAATAGTTTGTTACTTTGCTTCATGTGCATCTAGTGGAGACTATAAATCTCATTGCACTGACCTGCTCTGTTGCTATTACCAATAGCAAGCTCTTTCTTGCTAATTACATGCAGTCTCTACTAGACTGAGTGCACGTAGAAAGGAGTAATCTTCAAGAACCTGGATATCTAAAGAACAGATATGCAATATGGTATATAAAAATATTAAAACAGTATTTTCTAAAAGTGAAAACAAAGATGTCAATTGTTTTTGATGCAGAGCTCTAGCAAACTAAGGGCCTGTGTTGAAGGGTCTTGGACTTGTGTTGATGATATCAGTTGACATGCTTCTGAGATCACTCAGATTTTATTGACAGGTGCATTTGTCCTGCATTTAACCTGCTCCTGACCTGCATTTGGCCTGCTTTAAGCAGGTTTTTAATTCTCATAGACAAACCCTTTCAACATAGACCCTTAATGGTTTTTTTACTAAAGCTGGAGTGTGCAAAATCTGGCTCACTTCGGCATAAAAACCAACCAATTTCCAGGTTTTATTGCCTAAGCTATATTGAACAAGCTGAGGTTAAAAGCTGATTGGTTTCTATGCAGAAGTGAGCCTAATTTTGCACTCTCCAGCTTTAGGCCTTAATGTCATCCAATTATGGTTTACACCTACTGGAAGCACCGCAACTGCAAATTAACTCATGTCTGGCTAAACAAAATGAAATATCTGTGTGTGTGCCCCCCTCCCCTCCAACATGCACAATACAATAATGGTTTTCTCTATTTTAAACTAATAGAAATACTTACCTTAAAGCTGAATTCCAGGAATTCAGCTACTTTGTAAAATGTGCTGAATTAGTAGGGGTAAGTCCAATGAGGTACATGCTATTTCATGGACTTATCTCTTTATTTTACAGCTTACAATTTTCTGAGTGCCTGGAACATAACTATTGATATGCTTATGGTGCTCTGACACTGGACCCCCTGGTCTCAGCTCCTGAGGCTGTAGTGTCACATGCAACCACTGTGCCCACCCCTCCCCAACCACAGAGCTTTTGTATGTGAACGCATTCACAGAATATAATAAATACCAATGAGCGCTAAACACCCAATAACAAGCAGCTAGCACAAATAATGAATTCCTTCATTCACAAATTGTAAACATATAAAAGTGCAGCGCAGGGGCGGACTTACCATTTGGAAACTCGGGCACTGCCCGCGGGCCCGGGGTCATTAGGGGGCCGCATGAGATGCCTCTGCTACCTTTTTCATAGGCTTTTTTGAGTTTGGACAGGGGCCCCATGATCCCTTATTGCATGTGGGGTCCCATGAGTTGTCAGTCCACCCCTGGTGCAACGCTAAGAAAATACAAAGGCTTCTGTGAATGAACAGCAAAGGGGATGGTGGGCAGAGATGCTGTTTGTGAGAAGACAGTGTCAGGAGCATTGTGATAGCCGCACTCCCAGAGCTTTGTAAAACTGTCAGATCTATGTCCACTTCATTTGACTTAACTCATAGTATGCCAGGACATTTTATAAAGCGGTTGCATTTGTGGAGTTAATTTTTAACTTGTAGTCTCTGCAGTGCTCTAGTCTTCTTCTTAATTCCCACCAGGAATGTAGGTGGACTTTTCATGTCCTCACCTACAATGCAACCCTCACCTGCAATTGGAGTGGCTTACTGGCTTTGGGGGTTCAGTTGCCACTATTGGGTCAGTCAACGAGGAAGCCCATGAGACCATTGAGTAAGATAGGTATTTCTCTTTATTATATCCTGCCTTGACAAAAAAAAGTACTGTGGATATTTGTGGTTGCATTTTTTTGGCCATCCCAGAGTTAAGCTTTAACCACTTGCCTACCGGGCCCTTATACTCCCTTCTTTACCAGGCCAATTTTTAGCTTTCAGCGCTGTCACATTTTGATTGACAATTGCGTTGTCATGCAAGATTGTACCCATTTGAAATTTTTATCACTTTTTTCTCACAAATAGAGCTTTCTTTTGGTATTTAATTGCCGCTGGGTGCTTTACTTTTTGCGCTATAAACAAAAAGTGTGCAAAAAATTTGAAAGAAAAAAAAAGTTTCTTTGTTTCTATTATATAATATTTCAAACAGGTAATTTTTCTCCTTTACTGATGTGCGTTGATGAGGCAGCACTGATGGGCACTGATAGGCAGCACTGAAGCGCACTGATAGGCAGCACTGATAGGCAGCACTAATGAGGTGGCACGGATAGGCGGCACTGATAGGCGGCACTGATGATGGGTACTGATAGACAGCACTGATATGTGGCACTGACTGGCATCACTGCTGGGCACTGACTGGCAGCACTGCTAGGCATTGACTGGCACAACTGCTGGCACTGACTGGCACAACCGCTGGGCACTGACTGGTAGCAGCACTGCTGGGCTGCATTGATGGGCACTGGTGGGTGGCACTGTTGGGCACAGGTGGGTGGCACTGGTGGGCACAGGTGGGTGGGCACAGGTGGGTGGCATTGCTGGGCACAGGTTGGTGTCACTGCTGGGTGGCACTGGTGGGCACTGCTGGGCACAGGTGGGTTCACTTAGTGGGCAGCACTGCTGGGCACAGGTGGGCGAAATTGGTGGGTGGCGCTGCTGGGCATCGATCCTCAGGGCACTAATCATCAGTGCCCTGATGATCGGTGCCGATCTCTGCTCTGACAACTGCTGGTTCTCGGCAGTACTTTCCTCATGCTCTGACAGCGTGAGGAAAGTGCAGCCGAGAACCGGCAATTGCATTTCCCGGTGATCAGCGTGTCATTGGACACAGCTGATCACATGGTAAAAGGCCGCTGTGATTGGCCTTTTACCACATCACGTGATCAGCTGTGTCCGTAGGACACAGCGATCACGGAGATCGCCGGATGCGCGCCCCCGGGGGAGCGCAGGAGAGTGCGTTCTGGGAGGACATCATATGACACCCTCCCAGAACTAGCCGGCCGCAGTGTAGCGTCATTCGGCTATCTGTGGTTGGCAAGTAGTTAAACATATCCAAGGATATGGGAGGAGCTTCATGATAAAATTAAGTTGTTTTATCTATATATCTACATACTGTATATTTTTGTCAGATTGTACTTTTTTTAATAAGTATTGTACAACTAAAAAACACTAATATCATTTGTAAGTGGTTTCATATTTATAGAACCTAAAGTGGCTTCTTTTATTTCTACGATATGGTAATATTTGGTAACATGAGCCATTTCACAAATGTAGGTTCCCTATTTCCAATTTTCTTGTAATGTGAATTATGCCATTTCCATTTGTGTGAATTATTAATCCATGTGTCCATTTTTGTAATTACCTCCAATTATTTTAAGTTATTTAAATTTGTTGTTGTGCTTTTTATCACGTTAATTTAAAGTTTCCATATAATTATGTGGTAATTGTTTTAAATAAGAGGACGTTCAAATGTTTAAACAATATTTACTGTGCAATGAATTAAGACTCTCGAGTTGAAGTCAGCAATTCTATGACTCAAATGAGTTTTCTGTTGCCTAACTGTTCTTTTGTTAATGTGCTATAAGTGCTGTAAAATTGGTTATTATTCATACAGGTACTTTTATTTTTATCATTTATTTAGTTCCCTGTGAAAGGTTTAAGCAGAAACATTAGAGAGCTAGAGACAAAATGCATCAACAGTGTAATATATCCTCCTGCCAAATGATAATGCATTATTGTTAGAAATTCTAATGCATGTTCAGTTGACCTACAGAGACCCCATTGTAGGTGAAGAGAGAAGCATAACATGTTACAAAGACAATAGACCTAAATGACTAAAGCATAGGTGCATACCCCAGTGCCTAATATGCACAACGCAAGCACAGGCTACAGCTTATGTAAGTACAAAGAAGTATAGACTGTTCTGGATTGTACCCCCCAGTGTTCAAATGTACACCAGCGTTCACACATACACCAGCTAAACCATTATGTGCCTAAATTAAAAATAGGATTTTTTAGTTTTGGGTTTCTGTAACTATTGTTAGCATATTTGAATGTCAATATGATGTAGCACAGTGTTTTTTAAAATTCTGCAGAATCTTGGGGCACACCAGGAGGTCCGTCTGAGCATACACACTCTTTTTTAAGCAATTTTGTGTTTTTCAATGAGCTTCCCAATGCGCATGAAACAAGCAAAGAAGATTCCAGCGTGCTGCGCTTTTTAAAATTGTGCCGCTCCAGAACACATGGTACTGCGGTATCATGCATTTTAGCAGGTACGAACACGTCAAGTGCATCTGCATGTCTACTAAAGGCACCTGGTGTGAACAAACCCTAAATGTAGTTGCCTTGTACCTGTAGAAATCAGTGAGCAGTATGTACTGGCAGGATAGGGCAGTGTACAGTGGTAGGGCAGTCAGTGAGCAGTATGGTGACAGTCAGCTTGTGAGCGGTATGGTAGTGGCAGTCAGTTAACGGTATGTTAGTGACAGTCGGTGAGCGGTATGATAGTGGCAGTCAGTAAGCATTTTGGTAGTGGTAGTCAGTGAGCGGTATGATAGTGACCAGGGGCGGACTGACTATTTGGAAACTTGGCACTGCCGAGGGCCCGGGGTCAGTAGGGGCCCCATGAGATGCCCCTGGTACCTTTTTCATAGGATTTTTTGAGTTTGGGCAAGGACACAGGGGCCCCATGATCCCCTATTGCCCGGGGGCCCCATGAGTTGTCAGTCCGCCCCTGATAGTGACAGTCAGTAAGCATCTTTGGTAGTGGCAGTCAGTGAGCGGTATGTAGTGGCAGTCAGTGAGCAGTATGGTAGTGGCAGTCAGTGAATGGTATGTAGTGTCAGTCAGTGAGCGGTATGTAGTGGCAGTCAGTGAATGGTATGTAGTGTCAGTCAGTGAGCGGTATGTAGTGGCAGTCAGTGAGCAGTATGGTAGTGTCAGTCAGTGAGCGGTATGTAGTGGCAGTCAGTGAGCAGTATGGTAGTGTCAGTCAGTGAGCGGTATGTAGTGGCAGTCAGTGAGCAGTATGGTAGTGTCAGTCAGTGAGCGGTATGGTAGTGTCAGTCAGTGAGTGGTATGTAGTGGCAGTCAGTGAGCGGTATGTAGTGGCAGTCAGTGAGCGGTATGTAGTGGCAGTCAGTGAACGGTATGGTAGTGTCAGTCAGTGAGCAGTATGGTAGTGTCAGTCAGTGAGCAGTATGGTAGTGTCAGTCAGTGAGCAGTATGGTAGTGTCAGTCAGTGAGCGGTATGGTAGGGACAGTCAGTGAATGGTATGTAGTGGCAGTCAGTAAGTTGTATGTAGTGGCAGTCAATCAGTAAAAGCATGAAATTCTTTCTGAAGAAGCCTCTCTCCATCTGCCACTTACTGCAGCACTGGAGCTGAAGGGAGGCTTGCAGGGCTGCTCACTCTCTGCACCTCCATCTTCAGCTGTGGAATCAGCCATAGCAGCCACCTGTGTGGTGAGGGATGGAGGTGGCCACACCCTCAGTCCCGCCCACTACCTCCAGTTGCACAAGGAGAAGTTCAGGAATTGTAACTAAACACTTGAGGAGATGAGAGTGCTACAGACAGTCCCCCACTCCTTGCTGACCTGTATTTCCCTATCAGCTGCACAGGTAAGCCATGGGAAATTCACATTGTCCTCCTTAACAACCAATGACATCATCTGTTGGCATGAAACGGTCAGCCATCAAAGCACACAGTAGGTTACATGCCAGTTTAGAAGGTACAAGACTAGCACCGCAGTTGAAAAAAGCTTGAGGCGGCAGTAAAACATGTTTACCTGGCTTAGATGAGGAAGTTTTTTCTGATTTTCCCATGGCACCCCTGAGGACTCTTTGGGGCACCCCAGGGTGCTGCAGCATGCTGGGCGAGAAACCCTGATGTAGCAAATAAAACCCAAAAATCTTCAAGTGTGTATAGCTTTTATTATATAGCCTCACTGAACTGTAAGCAGAGGGGTATAATGCTGCACATGTACATATGTTGCTTACGCACACAGTTCAAGCACTAGTTGTTATAGAAGATTTTGTATGCTAATGCTCACAGATACAAATTCCAATACAGTACAGGAAATAGCAGTATGCTTGTTTAGTACCCTACTAGTTTAGCTAGGGGGAGCTAGACTCCAATGGTTATTCAGGAGCTGAGTGGCACCTCAGGTGCAAAAGCCAGAGGGGTCAAATTGTGATCAGGGCTGAGATTCTGTGCAGGCCAGCCCCTCTGGAATTCCCCCCCACTCTGAGGCTTTTGGAGGAAGGCCTTAGAGGCAGTGGGTGGATCTGAGAAGTGGTTGTCTGCACTCTTGAGTTACTCAGCCAATCCCTAACAGGAGGCTTGGCAAAAGACTAGGACTGGTAACAGCAGTCAACCCACAAATGGCACAGGAGAGGATTTGAGTGAGTACACTTGCACCCCCTGGCCAGATATGGGAAGGAGCACTCTGGGGGGAAACCCGATTAGCCCCCTACTAATGACTGTTTACCCATTTAAAGGGACAGGAGCCAGATCCCTGCTCAGGAAAAGCTCTGGAGTGCTGGAAGAAAAGGAGAATTTCATCTAGGGTCTGGGATGGTTCATCAAGGAGATGCTGGCTAGCTCTCCAGCAGAAACTGTGTTGCAGAAAAGAAGCTTGTGAATAGTTCCATAAAGTTTGTCCTCAGTTATTGGTTCCCTTGGGCATCCTATACCCCCCTTACACTATCCCAGTTCTAAATCCCCTCATTAAACAACAAAACAAAAGCTCAAGGACTGATTTCTGACTTCAAATGCAAGCTTGTGTGGAGAATGCAGATTGCCTGGCTGTAAAGGACTATAGGGGAACCCAAATCAACAGCAACCCCCAAGGTGGCAGTGCTACACTTGTATGCAGTAATTCCTATGCTTTGGTAAAGAATCCATAATATGTTAGACTGGACAAAGGGTGACAAATCCAATTTGTCAATATTCTAGTTTGAGTCATTTTATACAACTATCATGCAAGGGTGCTAAATGTAATAATGGATTACACCTGTCCATTCTGCCCAAAATCCAATTAATGACTAAATGTTACCGCCTTAATCTCCATAACATAGCTAAAATACACCCTCATTCCTAACTAATGAAACCATTGAGCTACACATTCACACCATTATTATCTCTTGCCTTGACTACAACTCCCTCTTTATTGACCTACCACTACACACACAGGGTATCCCCCCATTCAGCAGATCATGAAAGATGCTTCCAGATTCATCTACCGTACCTTACCAGTTTCTCAAGTGTCCGCCACCCTTCTCTGCCAATTCTTCCTCGGGCTTCTGATTGACCATTGAATAAAATTCAAAATACTAATAACAAAACCCTACACAATTCTGCCCTGAGCTACATTGCCAGTCTTGTATTAAAAGATCACCCAAACCATCCTCTCTGCTCCTCCTAAAACCTCCTATTCTCTAGTTCTCTTGTGTCCTCCACCCATGCTTGCCTCCATACTTCTCCAGTGTCTCTTCCATCCCCTGCAACTCTCTGTCTCAAATTGTCCAGCTATTTCCTACTCTGTTCACCTTTAGGTGGTCCCTGCAAATTAATCTCTTCAGGAAAACCTATCCTGCCTCTGCCTAACTTTATCTTTATCAACTCAATCCCCCACAGCTATAAACCTTTGTACCACTTGCCCCTCCCTTTTAGAGCGTAAGCTCTCACAAGCTGGGCTTTCTTAACCGCTTCCCAACCACCCTATAGCAGAAATACTGTGTCACGTACCTGGTTGGGGTGCCTGACGTGGAGAGACGGCGTCCTCTTATAACTCGGAGCCCCTGGTAGTGGGAACAGAGGGCGCAGAGCCAGGAGTGGCAGGAGTGCCGTGTGGATCTGAAGCTGGCAGCAGGTAGCTGGGAACCCAGGAGATCCGGATGCAGGCAAAGTGCAGGTGCAGGAGCGTAGGTGCAGCAGCAGACAGGTATGGCGGTGACCAGGATGCAGACTGGGACTGGACATCGGAGCGTGGGTGCAGTAGCAGGCAGGTATGGCGGTGACCAGGATGCAGTAGCAGGCAGGTAAGTATGGCAGCCTACGCAATACAAGCCAGGTGCAGGTGCAGGTAGGTAAATGTAGCAGAGTCAGACAAGCCTGGTCAGTATCGAGCGGGCAGATAAAGTACAAAGCTGCAGGATAGCAACTGGTCAGGGATAGCCAGGGTCGGTGCAGGTGGAGTTCTTTCTTAGTCAGGTAAATCAGTATACAGGTAACAGGATCAGGAATATGTGCAGGAATGTTGTAGACCAAAGGCATTGATATTACTATTCTGCAGGTTTAAATAGCCCGCCTGGCGTGACGTGTGCACTTACTGCGCATGCGCGAGTTTCCGCGCTTACTGCACATGCGCGAGTTTCCGTGCTACTGCGCATGCATGGCTGCACGCTCCCACACCTGCGCACTTGCACCTCCACGACTCAAAGGGATCCGTCTCCATCGCACGGCTGCACGGCGACAGGATCCCTGACATACTGCTACAGGGCGGCATGGGTGAGCAAAATCACGTATATATACGTGATCTTGCATTTCTGGGTACACTTCAATCACGGGGTCCCGGCCGGTGATTACTCGCTGGCACCTGGTGATTGCCGAGCATTTCCGATGGGGAGGAAAACTGTTTGTAAACAAAACAGTTCTCCTCCCTGTCAGCTCGTGCACACTGCTTTGGATGGCTGTGCACAGCACAAACATGCAAAGCAGCGTGCTCACAGTGAAGCACATGGACACAGTACAAGTGCAAACAGCACACAGTTAACATTTGATCGCCCCTCATGTTAACAACTTCCTGCAGATTAGAACAGTGTCAATGCTTTTTTTTTAGCACTGATCACTGTATTGGTGTCACTGGTGATGTCAGTGACACCAAGTCAGCTTCCCCCAGTGTCAGAATGCCCCCTGCAGTCCCTCTATAAGTCTCTGATCACCGTCATTACTAGTAAAAATAATTTTTTAAAAATCCCAGTATATATACTGCCATTTGTAAATACTATAACTTTTATGTAAGCCAAATAATTTACACGTATTGTAATTTTTTTTTTAGCAAAGACATGTAGCAGAATACATTTTGGCCTACATTTATGATGAAATTTGATTTTTAAATTTTTTTTACTGGATATGTTTAATAGCAAAAAGTCTAAAATATTGTTTTTTTCTCAAAATTGTTGGCCTTTTTTTTTATAGGGCAAAAAATAAAAACCGCACAGGCGATCAAATACCACCAAAAGAAAGCTGAATTCATGGGAAAAAAAGGACATACATTTCATTTTGGTGTAGCGTTGCATGACTGCGCAATTGTCAATTAAAATAATGCAGCACCGTAACACATAAAAAAATGGCCTGGTCAGGAAGGGGGGTAAATCCTCCGGAGGGCAAGTGGTTCAAGAGTATCTCCACTTCTGTGGAAAAAAAAAATAGCAAGTCATATTGTATCTGAAAGGTATTAAATGTTACCTTTCATTTTTAATCTACAGTACTGTAATTTTTTGTAAAATGCAATGTAATATGGCTACCTGGAAGCATTCTGTACACAGATGGTGTACAGAACGCCCCCTGAAAATGTAATTTCCTGCCTCAGTGATTGGCTTGCTGATTTTCCCATAAGTCTGCACTAAGTTACATATCAGATTTTGAGCATTCCCTGCAACAAAAATGTAATTTGTGGTGAGATACTCCCAAAGGGAAATCGCGTTTAAAGGGGAGAAGACCCTACAATTTCTTCAGAGCCCCTGCAGGTGCAGCAGCTGATTGATATTATAAGACCACTCCCATACAGATTCACTCCGCACATGGACACAGACAAATAAACAGCTATTTCTTCAGAAAAGGTAGGAATATGCTACAAAGTTTGTTAAAAATCCATATAATGTACCGTACATAGATCACCCAGAGGAGAATGTTTTTTCCCTCAACAAAAGTGGAGTTAATCTATAACCCTCTTGTTTTCAATTGTGTTTGTTACTGTCTTGATCTCTATATAGGCACACACTGCACTGGTGCTATATAAATTCAAAATAAATCCTGAATATTAATTAAAATAATTTGTGGATCCACAAATCTTTTTTTTTTTTCTTACTATCCCAGCCAAACATTTGGTCCATTTGAGGCATGTGATACAAATGTCTGAACATTTACCCGTTCGGCATGAGCTGAACATTAAGTATTGTAACAGTATTACTACCATGATTATACATGACAGATACCCACTGTCATTGGCTGCTAAGGATACAGGTGGGTGCGGGCACTGCTGATTAATTAACAACCAATGACATCATTGGCCCCATTCACTTACATAGCAGGGATTCCTGACCAAAGGCCCCAGGGATAGTTAAAAAAAAAACAACAGAGTTGTTTACTAATTTAAAGAACCCCATTCAGGTTTGGTATGAATTTTAAGGGGAACTGCATGGTAAAGAACAAGAGAAAAATGGCATGAGTTCCCCCCAAAATTCTATACCAAACAAGCAGCCTGGCATGCCAGGAAAGCAGGGTGAGCAAGTAGACCCCTGGTACTTGCAGAGGCTTTTCAGAATCTGGAAGTCCCCTGTAACAATACGGTACCAGTTTCCCCCATGTGAATGAGTAAAGGTTGCATAACAGTAAATAAAACACACAAACAGTTTTTGACAAGTCCTTAACAAAAAAAATTACAAAAAAAGTTTCAGCAAGTACATTTGACGTCATCCAGTGATGTAGAACAATCACAATGTACTACACCCAAAACTTCCCGTCAAAAAAAAACTGCCTCACTCCTGCCATTATCAGACCTGGTGGATGAAAAGGGATTGATGCAAAGGGTCTCCCAGATAATGTCAGCAACCTTATATGGACATGGCCATATATGGTCAATGACATCACAGGAGTCCCAAATAACCCTATGTCATTTTTTTTGTGTGTGGGATTATCCATTTAATATATATATATATACCAGACTTTCATCTAGGATAAGTGTCTGGTATAGATCAATAGGATCCCCAGCTGCTTTGTCTACAAACAGAATGAAGCAGCCAGGTAGCTGTCATTTTACAGGCAATTTAACCACTTCCCATCCCCCCTATAGCAGAAGTACTGCTACAGGGCAGCATAGGTGCACAAAATCATGTATATAAATATATATATATATATATATATATATATATATATATATATATATATATGTGATTTGGCATTTCTAGGGCACGTGCGAGGAACGCATGTCCTACCCATGCTGCCATTTGTGGCCACGGCTGTCAATAACTGGGTCCCGTGGCTAAATACACTTTTTCTTTGTAGATGTCAGTTTTGCTGCAATAGGTTGTATACATCGCACACATGCGCCACTTCACAGGTAGGGTCAGGGCATCCTCCAGGCATGTTATTTACTGGAGTTTTGCATTTCTAATGTTTCAGTTTAAGCATTACTAAAATCACTGCTACCATCCAGTCTCCCAAGCAAATTTCTTTGTCAATCCCTTGCCTGTTAACTTAGAAAAATAGTCAGATTTATTTATTTTTTTTACATTTCGCTCTCTTTGACTTCATTGAGGTCCAGATTTGACACCCAAACTTTAGTCATGTTTGTTGAACCTTGCTCAAACTGATCCCACATACATTCAGCTTGTATATATTAGAAGGGATTATCAAGTACAGTGCCTATTGGTGTTTCATGATAGGTACATCAGAGTTAATGTAAAGATTCATCTTTCGTCTCTGATAATTGTTAAAGTGTTGCCAAACCCACAACAGTAAAATCAGTCTGTATATGCAGTAAAGCATACTCGTTATACTCACTGTGGAACCTAAGGGGTTAATCCTCTGCATGGTGTAAAAAGGCCTTTTGATCCTTTCTTCTCTGTTCCTCCCCTTTTTCAAGCGACCACCTCTTATCTCCTGATAAGACAGACTGAACCATAGGCATTTAACACATGCTCAGTTTGCTGTGTATTGCTAGAGAGGTTTTTTTTTTTGGGGAGGGTGCATGTGATCAGCACAGGGCCAATCATCACTGATCAGACAGAGGTCAGGGATTTTGCATCCTCTTAGAGCAGAAAGAAAACTCCTCCTACAAGCTTTAGCTAGTGCTTGGCTAAACACTGACAGAAGCTACAAGACTGCTCTAACTTCTGATGAGAAAAGGTATTTAGCAGTTTATATTTACTAAAATAATTGCACTTCCATGTTCTGTGTACTGTGGGCGAGCAGATATAGTGAATGCAGGGTCCAGGGTTTAGTAACACTTTAAGGATGATACTACCAAAGTTTTTTTGCTTATATTGCAGTAAATGTTGTGATGCTATTAGCTTTCCTAACGCTTTCCTTACTGCGGTATTTATATTAACATCCTCCAGGCTAATTCCCATGCCAGTAGGACATTAATTAACATTTTTTTTATTTTGCAGCTGAGCGCTTCATTGAAAAAGTTTAGCTCCAGGACTGGATTCCTGTTAGCAGTCTTAGCTCCTACAGAGAGCACCAGGACCCCCCTCTATGGTTTCTGATCATGTGACCATTCTGACTTTCCAATAACAATAATCACATGATAAGTTTGCTGGTGCAACAAACTTTTCTTCTGCCTGAAGTGTTGTGTCTCCTTCCCTCCACCAGCACTGTACTTTCAGCTGCAGAAAAAAACCTTTTAATGGTAAAGAGATTAAACAGTTTAAGTTGTTTTAGGTTTATAATTTATTAGGTAGCTTTAAGTGATTGTAAACCCTCACCTTGTAAAACAACCCATTCTGTTTAGATTAGAAATGAAAAGACAAAGGTTTGTGTATAGATATAAAAAAAAAAAAATTATAAATACTTTTTTTCACCCTTTTTTATAAGTGATCACATACCCTCTGTTCTCAGCTACAAAAGAGATAGGGGATGAGAAACAACAGTACATTGTCCTTCCCAGTGAAAGGCTGTGCAAGGGGAAGTGTCAGGATAAGTCTGAATATTGGAGGAGTGCAGGCTGAGTTTCAGCACAGACAGAAAACTGGCCACACTGTGTTCTCCTGCCTAGTGTGGTCTGTTTTTAATAGATAAGCAGTGGGATTGGCAGGAACACCAGGAATTTCACACAAAGGAAGCAATATAAAGAGAACAGGATATTTTTTCATACAAGTACATGGTAAAGCAGGCACATGTCAGATATATGAAATGCTGGGGTAACATATTCTTTAAAACAGAGTTCCACTCAAAAGGGGAGGTTCTGCTTTAAGGACTGCTCCCCTGCTCCCCATTAAGTATTGGCACCTTTGGGGGGTGGGGGGGAGCGGTTACCCGAATTTGCCAGGTACCCGCACCCACTCCCCGTCTGATCGCCTAGGTGATTGGAAACGGAAGGTGTCCTCCCTCCCTCCCTTCCTGTAGTCTTTTGGGAAACGTGACAGGTCCCAGAAGACTACAGGACCATTCATGAAGCACAACTCTACTAGCATATGCGCAGTGGGTACCCGGCTGTGAAGCCACAAGCAGTCACATCCGGGTGCCCACACTGAAGATGCCGGCGCTTGGAATACAGGACGGCCTGTGAATCGGGCTGCGGGGACACACACCACGGGACCGTGGGACAGGTAAGTGGCTGTTTTTTAAAAGTCAGCAGCTACAGTTTTTGTAGCTGCTGACTTTTATTTTTTGACAGGGTGAGTGGAACTCCGCTTTAAGGGAGATGTTTCTTTCACTTTCTATCCCAGATGGGAAGTGATAGGAACTTTTTTCATACATAATTCCCTGCTCTGCCTCCTAGATCTCTAGCAGGGGACACCATAAACTCCTGCACAAGGTTTGATTTTCTGAGAAAGGTAAAGCTTACACAGGGCTCTGCACTCTTTCGCTTCTCTCACATGACAGCTCTCAGGTTTAGAAATGTGTTGCTCTGGCACCAAATGCTGCACTTTGAGAGCAGGAGGAGTTGAGATAAAAAAAGCACAGCAGACTCACAGTAAAATGTCAAATGCAAAATGGTAGGCTTTAGTGCCCACATGCAGCACATATGTGTCACTGGGTGGCTGATATTTCTGTGATGAGAGCATACACACTGCCCACTCTCAAGAAAGGGACTGAGTTGTCAAAGACAGATCTCGATTCCCACTAATAATTAGTAGATGGCCATACGCAGTGACAGCCAATCACATTGGTTGCCAGTTCTTTCCTCCCCTAGGCATACAGACCCTATTAGAGGGAGGCCGGGGCTGGATGGGAGGGGCTTACTTGATTACAGCTTACTAGTCCTAGATGTGATGACAGCCTTTTTTCCCCTGCTTTTTTTAACCTGTTTTTCTGCAAACAACACAATTCCAATCCTAGAGTAGCTTTGCCAACTTCCTCCACAGTACCTCTGAAGGGAACCATGGTTGTTATTCGGCTCCTCTTTGGAATTGAACTGAAAACAAGTCTTCTCCTCCACTCATCCCCATGACATGGGGGCATTAGACATTTACAGAAGATATGTCTAATAGAAGTAAAATAACATTTTTTTGTGCTTTTAGTTTGTTCTTTAGTTGAAATGACATGAAAACAACATTTCTAGCAAGATCAGCAGATATTTCCTGAAAATATTCTTAGCCTGAAAAATTAAAACCAATGTAGTCAGTCACTATATCTAAGGACTGGTATTTGGCAATATATTACATTTTTATTCCTGGGTTTAGATATCCTTTCAGTAAATTGAAATATGCCAAAACTGTAAATCTTGAGTTGCAATTCCTCCCAATCAGGGGCGGAATGACAACTCATGGGGCCCCCGGGCAATAGGGGATCATGGGGCCCCTGTGTCTTTGCCCAAACTCAAAAAAGCCTATGCAAAAGGAACCAGGGGCATCTCATGGGGCCCCCTACTGACCCCGGGCCCTCGGGCAGTCCCCGAGTTTCCAAATGGTCAGTCCGCCCCTGCTCCCATTTGTAGATTTAAAGTGTCAATAACACATTATGTGCAATTTATCAATATTTATGCCTTTGGAATATCTCTTATTTTATAGGTTTTCTCGTGAATTTGTCATAGGAATCAAATTATAGGAATAAAAATCAAGGCTTACTTGGATCACCAGGCTGAAATGTAAAAAATGAGTAAGGGGTGATTGCACCATCAAGGTCCCAAACAGCAGCAAATACACCCACCATTTTACATACACACTTTGTATGCTCTGTTATTTTGTCAAAGAAAGGCACTGGACTTAACTATTACAGAGACTGAAGGTTTGATGACCCATAGGCTGTAAACACAGTAGACAAAGATAAAAGTAAAGTAACAGACGTTATTGAAATCACATCATTTTGACATCACCTGTTACTTTATTGCCACTTGTGTCTTAGATTTGACATATCTAACAAAGATAGGTGCATAGGTCCACTGTAGAATTAAATTGGGTTTAGAAGGAGAGGGAACAAATGACAGTAGGTTAAACAAGCTTACACCTACTCTAAAGGGTATTATCATTTGCTGATACACCTGATACTGTCTATGTTATACTTTTTAAGATCTTCTAGTTCTCCTCGGCTTTTGAATTGCTTCAATTTGAATCATTGCAATGTGGATTAAAGAATGACTTATTTTATTAAAAGTATGGAAAAGCTTAAAGCAGACTCAATAACTATTGCAATATAAATTCCATGTAATCTGGCACTTCCCAGCTTCTGTGTTTAAGATAAATACATACATTTTTCCAGGACCTTCTATTAAATGTATTGTTGATAAATGGCCTGCCTTTATCTATCTTGCTTTGCTATATATTTGATTCAAAGGGGGTATCATTAAACAAAGTCTATTCGTGAATACAAAGTAGTTAGAACAGTCAGGGAAAATAAGCATGGTGGCAGTGTTATTGATAAGACAGGAAGCATGAAAGCGGACATCCCGTGTGTCACGAGGTACGGGTTTGAAAGAGTTTTTTTCTCCAAGATATAGCCATTTATCATTCTAAGCTAAGGGTCTGAATATTCTTACTCTCTCTGTATTGATGTCACACTTTTAATGCATGCTTAAAAAAAAGGAAGAAGCAGATTCAAATATGCAGATGCCCACAATCTATCCATAGACAATGAGATTGATTTACTAAAACTGGAGAGTGCAAAAATTGGGTGCCGCTCTGCAAGAAACCAACCAGCTTCCAGATTTTTTTTTTGTCAAAGCTTAATTTCATCTGGAACTGGGGCCTTAGTAAAGGTAGAGGGAATTATGAACAGTTCCAAATACCAGTCAATATTGGCAGAGAACCTTCAGGCTTCTGCTAGAAAGCTGAACATGAAGAGGAGCTTCATCTTTCAGCATGACAATGACCCAAAACATACATCCAAATCAACAAAAGAATGGCTTTACCAGAAGAAGATTCAAGTTTTGGAATGGCCCAGCCAGACCTGAATCCGATCAAAAATCTGTGGGGTGATCTGAAGAGGGCTGTGCACAGGACATGCCTTTGCAATCTGACAGATTTGGAGTGTTTTTGTAAGGAAGAGTGGGCAAATATTGCCAAGTCAAGATATGCCATGCTGATACACTCATACCCAAAAAGACTGAGTGCTGCAATAAAATCAAAAGGTGCTTTAACAAAGTATTAGTTTAAGGGTGTGCACACTTCTGCAACCATATTATTTTAGTTTTTTATTTTTATTTCCCTCCACCTAAAAGATTTCAGTTTGTTGTTCAACTGAGTTTTACAGTTTATAGGTTACATTAAAGGTGGAAAAAGTTCTGAAATTATTTATCTTTGTCTCATTTTTTTACATCACAGAAACCTGATATTTTAATAGAGGTGTGTAGACTTTTTATATCCACTGTAGATTTCCTCATACCCATAATATAACCCAACATTGAAGGGATCTCTCCATCTTTAAAATGGCTGTTCCCCTACAGATACAAAACCTGGATAGATACAGATCCTGGTTAGGACCCATGTTTCTCTTATTATAATCCACCAAAGAAGACTTCTCCATCTTTAAAATATCTTGTGCCCTTTACAGATGCGGGTTTTGATTACAGCCCAGATTTCCCATATTATAACCTACCAGTAAAGGGACCTCTCCATCTATGTATGGAGAGAAGACTTGATAAGAGCTTTTCTTTAACATCCCAAAATAACCAGATTTATAACTAAATTGGTAATGGCAACAATGAACACGCATCTACTACTCTCAAATTACTTTTTACTTGTTTATTCTTATAATAATCTCTTTAAGTATGCAAAATTCTTTCATTTCTAACAGGTTTATGAGAAAATGTTGACTGTTTATATTATTTGCTATAATTGATAAGGGAGAAAAAATGTTCAAATGGTTTTCTTGTTAAAAGCCACTCATTGTGCCAGCCGTATTTATTGACATTCTATTACATTATAACTGCTGTCACTAATTGTTCGTTATCATTAAAGTTCCTCTGGGTTTTTCAGGAGGCTGGAGATGCATGCAAATTACAGCTGCATGACTCTCATAATGCTCCGTGATTGATTTTAATATGTGGAATAGAGGAGGCTAATTGTTTTCTGCCTTTACCGCATTCAAAAAAAATCTGAAAAACTATGAAATATTAACTCACAGGCCCTCCAGAAGTAAGATCATTCATTTTAATCATTTCTGCTTTTTAATCATATCACATCCTTACTCTTGCTCTTACATGTCTATTATGGCTTCTTATGGCTATAATTATATTGCAGAAAAAACAGGGTCAAGTGTAAGATTTAGAAAAGGGGCTTACAGCTTTTGACTGCATGCAGAGATAGATTTCACCTATCAGCCTTAGGGTGGGACTAAAAGTACTGTAAGTGGCTTTAGAATGCCAACTCTTGCCCTATCACCTGCATTAAGAGGTCTTACAAAAATATTTAAATCTCAGTGCTTGCCTTTAAAGGCTTGTCAGCCATAGGGGTTGATTTACTAAAACTGGAGAGTGCATAATCTGGTGTAGCTGTGCATAGTAGCCAATCAGCGTCTAACTTCAGCTTGTTCAATTAAGCTTTGACAACAAACCCTGGAAGCTGATTGGTTTCCTTGCAGCACTACACCAGATTTTTCACTCTCCAATTTTAGTAAATCTTTCTCATAGTATGCAAGGGAAGTGACAAGCTGCTTTAAAGGATAATTGCACCTGTACATGCATCATCCAGATTCTCCCCTTGCCTCTGAAAAACAGGAATGTACTCCTTAATTAAAAGATTTGTTTAGAACAAAAAAATTAATGCAAATATTTTTGCAGAAAAAAATATACATGTGTTATTTTTTCCTGCAGGAGACTGGAAAACATTGCACCCGTGATTAGTAGATCAGGGGTGCAATGTCAGGCTTCTGCAGACAAGCCCTGTAGCTTTCAGCCCATACCTCCATATGGCCTGATTGGTTGCAACCTACAGGGCTTGTGAATGAACTACAAGGACACTCATCAGTGCCCTTGCATCTTATACAGAACTATAAGCCATCAGCCGAAGTGGCTGACATTACTTGTCATTTATTCATCCACAGAAACCTGTGAATGAATGATGCAGCTGTGTGGGTGGAGCCCATTGTTTCTGAATTGTGACAGCGGGTGCAGGTAGAAGTTTTCCTGCCCGCTGTCACTCTGAGGGTGGGATCGAGGGGAGAGGTAGCAGATGTTGGAACATGTTACATGTTCCACCCTAAATAAGGGTAGAACATGCAACATGTTCCAAAAATTTAACTTCACAGCTGAACTCCAAGCACAAAAATGTTTTTTTTTAAGATATTTTTATTAAAGGTTTTCAGTTATTACAAAATAATAACAAACAATAAACAGCTACAACACAGGTAATCCATGCCTTCTTATGCATCCAAAAGGTACAGTGATAGTAAGAGAACTAGAGACTTATACATGCCATCATATATCAAAAAGGTGGGGCTTCTTGCTCAATTCAAAGGGGAGCTTGTGCAAAGGCAAACTATCATTTATCAAAGTAAGCCAAGTGTTCAAAGTAGGAGAGGTAGTTCCCTTCCAGGAGAGAAGAACAGTCTTCCAAGCAAAAAAATACAATATACGTAACAAACGCTTGACCTGTGTAGGAGCTGACAAATTGCCAAATATACCCAACAGGCAATTCTTAGGGTGTAGTATATTAGGCAAACCCTTAACAGTGGAAAGAAACGTATCCACTTCTGTCCAAAATGCATGGACTAAAGGACAGGACCAAAACCAATGTATGAAATCCGCCGATTCCCCACAGCCCCTAAAAAAGAAAGGTATAGGATGAAGGCCCATCCTACAAATATTAGAAGGTGTAATGTGGATATGATTTTATCTCTAGAGGAGATCACAAAACTCTTATATTTTTCAACAAACTCAGTCCAGACTTCATCATCAAATGAATGTCCAAGTCAAACCACTGTGTTTGTGCAGCAGTGAATCTAGGATTAGAATTAGCCAGTAGGGTAGAGTACTATTCAGATCAATTTTGTAGTGTCTGGCCTCCTCAGTAATTTCTCCAGTGGTGCTATAGCCAATGGGGGTGGGGGGAAATTAGGGCCAAATAGCACCCTAAGAGAGTGGTGAATGTACATATAACAGAATACAAAATAAGAGGGGAGGGAAAACTCCTCTCTCAACTGGACAAAGGGCTTAAGGCCCAGTGCAGAATACAAATGACTAAGATACTTGATGCCCCTGGAGATCCAGCATTGGGGATCTGGGATCAAAAGACGTTCCTGTAAAGCAGAATTATACCAAAGAGGATTATTGAGTGAGGTGGTCTAGCTAGATCTAAAAAAATGGGTCACTATAGTAAAAAAGGGAGAAAATGTGGTCTGTAACATAGTTGCCCCAGGGAGGTACCTATCTCCTATATACAATGTTATGTAAGGTTTTGAAGGAGGAGAATATATCAGCTTCTGTAGTGGTACAGGCATTAGCCGAGGAGGGATGTAACCAGTCATGAATAACTACTAATTGGGAAGCTAGATAATACAGATAGAAATTAGGAAATGCCAAGCCTGCCATATGAGTAGGTAATTTCAAAACATCTAAGGCCAGTCATAGAAAACCTTTGCAGACAGAGTCAATTTGCTTAAAAAGGGATCTTCTGAAGTTTCGGAAGAAAAATAATTTTTAATAAATTAGCTATACCAATAAGATCTAACGGTAAATCCATTCATTTCCTAGTTTGCTGGTGCAGCTGAGTAATAATGGGACATAGGTTATTCACTATATAAGATTTCAGAGATAATTATGCCACCACCCCCAGGTAACGAAAGGAGTGTACCACTTGGAGTCGAGAGCTTGGATGAATCACCTTCTCTATTGCAGAGTCTAATGGAAGAAGACTGGATTTGGTCCAGCTGACCTAGAAGCCAAAGTACAAACCATCAGCATATAAGGAAATGTGTTCTTCTATGGTATTATAAGTCCCCTTATGGAAGGTGAATGTCGTATACAAATGGCTAGCAGCTCTATGGCCAGGGCAAATAACAATGAGGATACGAGACAGCCTTGCCGTGTCCTCCTAGAGATTAGAAAGGTGGGTGAAAAAGAGTTATCAACTCACAGCCTGGCAACCGGGAAGGTGTACAAGAGTCGCATCCACGCTATCATCCGAGGGCCAAAGCTCTAAAGTAGTAATACTTTAAACAAGTAAGGCCACACTATCAAAAGCCTAACATGTGTCCAGAGAGACCACAACCCGGGTATCAGAATGCCCATGTGGATACTGAAAACTTTTAAAGAGTCTACGGATATTCATTCTTGTGGAACGGCCCAGGTTGAATCCCCCCTGACTGCTTTGCACCTTTGCCAAGATCTTCGCATCCACATTAATCAGTGAAATAGGCCTATATGAGTCACAGCCCAGTGGATCTTTGCGCGGTTTGAGGATAAGGACAATCAAAGCCTCCCTCACAGAGGGGGACAGAATGCCCACATCCAGGGCTGCAGCAAAGATGCGAAAAAGATAAGGACTTAACAAGTGTTTTAACCACTCAGTAGGGAACCAATCCAGTCCAGGTGTTTTATGGGAGGGCATCTGCGCTATTTCTAATTTGATCTCATCAGTAGTAAGAGGGGCAAGTAATCAGTCAGATCCACATTGCTTAGTCAAAATGGAATAGAGACACCAGCTAGGTATGCAGACAAGAGATCATCAGTGCATCGCACAGATGAAGTATATAACCGGGTATAAAAAGAGATAAAAGCATCCAGGATATCACTAGGAGCATCCACAATAAAATCAGCAGAGACATGTATCCTGGGGATGGATGTGAGGGTGTAGTCTGGATGTGCCAAATAGGCTAGCAACCTCCCAGCTTTATTACCATTGTCAAAGATTTTATTGGAGGTATACAACATGCATTTCTCAGTAAGGTCTAACAGGCGAAGTTCATTTTGTCTGCGGCATTGAAGCCAAGCTGCAATGCGTGTGAGAGCTAGGTGTGTAGTAGTATATTCAGTTTAAGCCCATAGCATAGCGGCTTTCCAGCTCTTCAGTACACACTTGGTTATTTTTGTGGATAATACCAGTGATGGACATAAAAGTACCACGTAAGGTGACCTTAAAGGCCTCCCACTCCATGATCGAAGTGGTTGTCCAGAATTCTGCTACAGCTCTAGCACATTCACCATGAGCAGTCTGGTCTTCTAGCCATTGAGAATTGAAGTGCCATAAGTACGATCCAGTGGGAGAAAGAAGATTAACCTTTAGTAGAAGTGGTGCATGGTCTGAAACACGTCAAGGGAGAATAGAAGCTGTAGAGATAAGGGGAAGGCTAAATCAATTCATGACATTGTACAAAACGTACAAAAAGAGTGACAAGTGTATTGTCTATCAGCTGGATGCTTCCATCTCAACACATCAGTCAGATCATAATCACATGCCCAATCTAAAAGAGACTGAAAAACCTTTCTATCACCTCGCAAACGGTCCATGGAAGGGTCAGGGACTGTATTAAAATCTCCCATATAGAGCCCCATGGCAGGGCAAGTGTAAGAGATGAAATCTTATTTTGGAGATCTGCTGAGAAGGGGGTAGGGATATAAACATTAACCAGAGTCTTAGCTGTACAGCCTATCTGGATAGTTAAAATAATGAAGCAGCCTTCCAGATCAGTTTTAATATGAATAATCTCTGTGGAAAGAGACTAAGACAATAATATAGATACTCCACGAGAATACAAGGTATGGGTGGCATGAAATGAGTGAGCAGTCCAAGACTATTTAAGCGCCAGATATTTTGAAGCCACTAGATGGGTCTCCCGTAGAAAAATTACATTTGGTTTATAGCGTTTAAGAAAAAACAGGCCATTTCCGAGGCGAGTTCAATCCTCTAACGTTTCAATATAAAATCTTCAAAGTATTATCCATGGCAGTGCATGCAAATATAATAAGGATAGTAACTAGAAAGGGGTGTCTATCAATTCACACCGTAGGGACCAAAGGAAAAAAGAGGTGTGAGTAGTGAAGTGAAGGAAGTACAAAAATAAAGCAAATCAGACACAAAAAAAAGACTCACGTAACACCCGACCCACCCACTCTGCTCTTCCATCCCAAACACGGAGAGTCTAGAGCCCAAACATGAAACAGAACAAAACAAAACTGTGATGCCCACATTACATATAGGTGTGTGTGTGGGGGGTGGGCAGTAGTAGAAGGAAGAGTGGGTACCAGAAGCTGGTTTCTCAAATATATGTAGGATTAAGTCGAAGATCCAGAAAAAAAGTAACGAACAGGTAAATATATATAAGGAGACAGTCCTCCAGACATATGGCAAAGGTGTCATAACTACAACTGTAAAAAATTATAAAGATCACAACAGGGGAGCAGCATTAGGCTTCTGTTCCATGTCCATTTATTGAAGGAGAGAAGGTCAGAGGTCTGCAACAACCTTCAGGGAACAGGTAAGCAAAAGGGTCCGCACCAAAACTCAACTTTCGTCCCCTAACCAGGAATAGGAAAGCAAACTGCAGGTAGGTAGAAAGTGAACTGTTCACTGTTGTCAGACACATTGTGGGCAACCAAAGGTGTCATCTAGCCAAGAGGTAGCTAGGAGATGTGAAAAAGTAGACCTTACCTGATGAAATGACCCGCAATTTGGCTGAGTACAGAATGGAATATTGGAGGGCTTGTTTCTAGCTTTAACAGGGGTGAATGACACCTGTTGATGTCGCACTTCAGCGGAGAAGTCTGGAAAGATAAAAGTCACTTTACTATTAAAGCGGAGTCTTCCATGCGATCTCATAGCTCGCAGGATGGACACTTTATCCTGAAAACTGTCTGCTGGGACTCAGAGAGCTCGGGAGCCAAAAGGTCGCGCAGCACCTCCAGTGAGTCCAGCAGGAGCATGTGAGGAAGGAAGGCCTCCGACACCATCTTGCCTGAAGTACTTGTCCAGTTTTTCAGCCACCGTGGGAGCTTTATTCTGCCCTATTTTCACCATTATGATGGACAGGGTGAAGCACTCTGTCCGGAGGAGGTGATCGGTGACACAGGAGAACAGATCTAGGAATGATGGACTGCAGGATGAGAGAGAAGGCTAGAAGCTCCAGAATCAGCAACCTGCTCGGTCAGCCATCAAGCCACACAAAAATGTTTCATTCAAATATATTTCTCAATAGCAACAAAATATATCATTGTACTTAGTATGTATGCAAAATGCAAATCCAAACCCAGATGTAACCTTGTAAAAGTAGTTGGTCTGTGTGAAAGTTGTGTGTAGTGTCTACAAACTATGGTATATATACTGGAATTTACACAGATATGATGCAATACAGGTAATGGTGATGATCAGTGACTAATAGTAGGACTGTGATAGTAATCTGGCAATCTGGCACTAGCTGGTGTGTGCTGGGAGGTATGCTAGCTGACTAACTGACACTGACATCAATAATGACACCAATACAGTGATCAGCGATAATAGTGCAAACTGCCATTACGCTAATGACACTGACTGGGAAGGGGTTAACATCTAGGGGCAATCACAGGATTAACTGAGTGTCTAACAATCTGTAATATGTGCTGTTTTTACTAATATATCTGGCTGCTCTTTCTCCCTGCTTTGCAGGGAGCAGAAACACTGAGATCGCTGCTCTCTGTACTTGTTTGTAAACATAGGACTCTGTGCTGTGATTGGACACAGACAATCAGCAGGTCTCAGCTATAAGTCATTGGCCGGGACCTGCTGACAAAACCGTACATGCGTTCCCCAGACCCAGAAGCAAGCTCTCAACATTTAGTTACGTTGCTGAGCTTGCAGCTGCCGTTCGGTCACAGTAACTCTACTGTGACTGGGCGGCAAATGTGTATCCACACAAATGGCCAAAATACTCTACAATTTTTTTTCTACATGGTAGATATAGAAGTGTCAGATTCTGAATGGCTTTCCTGGCCCTAGTTATGTCAGACAGTGTAAACTATTGTTTAGGCTCATTTATGGTAATCAATTATACCTACAAATTTGCTATACAGGGGCACGCTTAGACTAATAAAGTCTGGCTACCAAGTAAAATGTGGACCTAGGAATGTTTTTTTTCCCTACACTGGCCAACCATCCATCTGCCAATCTAGAGCCATATTGCACATGAATAATATTAATCAGCACCTTTTGGGGGATGTTACTACTCTATACAACTTCTTGTGAGTACATTTGGATATATGCATCGTATTAATTATCAGTAATCAGGGTTTTTTTTTCAGAGAATAGGTGCAGGAAGTTCCCACTTCTGAGTCAATTCTTGTCTCTGTCCCCTACCCATCTCCAAGCAGTTCCTTGGTTGGACCCCCTACCAACCTCCCAGTACCACCTCTTTTAGAAAATACAGAGCCAAGTATAATTTTGTGGTGCTAAGTAATTTGTATGTAATTTGTTAATGATAGCAAGAAAAGCCCCAAATGTAGGAATGTATGTAACATCTGTAATTTGTTGTTTTCTTCCTCTTCTATATGTGACCTTTTCATGCATAATGGTGTAAGGCTTGACTCAATTATCCTAGCAAATTGCTCCTCCCCTCACTATAGGGGAGGAGCCTCTGGTTATCAGGTCAGGGCTAGTAGAGGATTTAAGGTGATGGAGTGATCCTGCCTTTCTGGCTCTGAGGAAGAGGGTTGACCTATAAACGCGTAAGCCATTCTTTGGTTCCTGGATGGCACTTATCTGGCGTTTGAGGGTCCACTAGGTCTCACTATATATTGTACCAAGAAGCTACAATTTGATATGCGATTTTTTACATATTGTTTGTGAGTATAATATTTTATCATTATTTTAATAAATTTACCTTGGAATAATGCACTAGGCTGGTGCACGCTCTGTTTCTTCACAGTTGTTATTGGGACTAATCTAGTCATTTGAGAGAGCAGAAAGGCCAATCATATCCACTAGTTTTGTTTTCTAACACTAACATAGGAAAACAGTCCCGGGTTCCCCACAATCATGCGCAGGAGGATTTGACACAGAGCTGGACACTGCCCAGGGGGATATGTACCAAAGCAAAACATATTTTTTTTCAATTTTGTTCAGTGGGGAGCAGTGATTTTAGTAGTCACAACAATAAAGCACAAAACAAGCCACCCAATAATGACACGTATAACTAATGTCATTAACTTATCTCCGACTCACTTGTATAAGTGTGGATCCATAAACCCAAAAGGTACATACTAAGCAAAATGGTAGTGTGACAAGAACACCCCTACCTGGAAAAAGAAGGTTATTAGGTGATCCACGCGGAGTAATATGAATTCAAAAATATTCCAAACAATTCTTTATTTGATCACATAGATCATAAGGAGGTTAAACATGAGCATGGTGTACAAATGAAAAAAATAAAATCATGTTAAAAAGCACTAGGCGTCTTCAGTTTAGGGTCATCTTAGCAAATAGAGTACCACAAGGCAGAGTTATAAAGTGGTGATATAGTTATCCTGGGTTTCCATGGGTTTTCGGCTTGTATTCGAGTAAACCATGTATGCAGCAAATGTGTTCCCAATGTATGTCAGGTATCTCCTGATGTGAAAAAAGCTGGAATACAAAAATATATAGTATATATATGGAAATATGAAAACCAAAAAACCATATCACATCCAATATTCACCAGGCCTCCCTCTACAATGGTCAGTGGATACTACTATTACCTTCTCAAAGGTGAGGTTAACAGGCCAGCTTCTCAGGTGTAGGGACTTCCTGGATAGCCACCCCAAGTAAAATAAAGTCCACAGTGCTAAATGATTCTGAGGATATATATAGAAAAATAGTGAACAATGTAAAAATCATGGGCATCAGGTCACCCTGAAAATAAAACACACACAGAGTGGGTATATTACCATCAATGAAGATCAAGAAGACATCTGTCGACTTGAAATAGGATCAGGTCCTTGATGCTTTTCCAAGATGCATATGGGGGTGAGGAGCCAGGTAGTCGCAATACATAGATTCCAAACACATATACTGTGTATATAGCATATAGCAGGCTATGCGGGCCTGAATTCTAATACCCAATAAAGGGTTTCCAAAAATTGCTCACAATGAGAAGATTATTATTCCATATACTGTGTATATAGCATATATCAGGCTTTGCAAACCTGAAATTTTATACCCAATGAAGGGTTTCCAAAAATTACTCAAAATGAGAAGGTTATTGCGGTTTCATGAGGATATGGCTATGTCACAGCACAACCCCTAGATAGGATAGCGTATATATATATATATATGTAGATCGTCCTCCAAAGAGGATTTGCAAAGATTCCCCGAATATACAGGGTAATTTAGGCCCAAATAACATGCCCTTATTGACACCATAAAAGCTCTATCAATCTCAACAGCCGTAAGCTAAATTAACTTGCCACCGGTGGAAGATAAATTTCCCTGAAAGATAGCCGTTTGCGAGCCGCTGCAGAAATAGCCTTATGGTAGTTTTCAGAGGGTCAGGGGCCTTCCTAGCAGGGAGCTGTGACACCGCCGTTCCTTCCCGCCTCGTGGGCGCCGCACCCTGGTCTTGATGTCTTCCCCACTAGAACAAGTATTGTGCTAATTTAGATTTCCTCTTTATCTTTAATTTAATTTTTCTTTGAAGAGGATCGGATTTATAATAATATTTAGGCTCCTTTCTTCTATATCCAGCAACCATTTTAAATTCAATATATGTGTTTTAATTCACTTTGGATTATTCCAATGTAGTGATACTCTTTCAACACAAGATGGCGAGGTGGAGACTCTTTGGTATGCAATTAGAGCACCATATAAGGCGAAGTATTGAAGTCCCCTCCCAGTTCTGACGAAGTCTGCGGTGATTGGCGGACGAAACGCGTCAACGTATTGACGTCACTACGCTCGGCGTCTTCACTGGGTGCGGCGCCCACGAGGCGGGAAGGAACGGCGGTGTCACAGCTCCCTGCTAGGAAGGCCCCTGACCCTCT
Organism: Staurois parvus; assembly: GCF_062004578.1. NCBI lineage: Eukaryota > Metazoa > Chordata > Amphibia > Anura > Ranidae > Staurois > Staurois parvus. The sequence goes on along the minus strand of NW_028317982.1, from coordinate 13,940,052 downwards.
GAAAACTACCATAAGGCTATTTCTGCAGCGGCTCGCAAACGGCTATCTTTCAGGGAAATTTATCTTCCACCGGTGGCAAGTTAATTTAGCTTACGGCTGTTGAGATTGATAGAGCTTTTATGGTGTCAATAAGGGCATGTTATTTGGGCCTAAATTATCCTGTATATTCGGGGAATCTTTGCAAATCCTCTTTGGAGGACGATCTACATATATATATATATATACGCTATCCTATCTAGGGGTTGTGCTGTGACATAGCCATATCCTCATGAAACCGCAATAACCTTCTCATTTTGAGTAATTTTTGGAAACCCTTCATTGGGTATAAAAATTCAGGTTTGCAAAGCCTGCTATATGCTATATACACAGTATATGGAATAATAATCTTCTCATTGTGAGCAATTTTTGGAAACCCTTTATTGGGTATTAAAATTCAGGCCCGCATAGCCTGCTATATGCTATATACACAGTATATGTGTTTGGAATCTATGTATTGCGACTACCTGGCTCCTCACCCCCATATGCATCTTGGAAAAGCATCAAGGACCTGATCCTATTTCAAGTCGACAGATGTCTTCTTGATCTTCATTGATGGTAATATACCCACTCTGTGTGTGTTTTATTTTCAGGGTGACCTGATGCCCATGATTTTTACATTGTTCACTATTTTTCTATATATATCCTCAGAATCATTTAGCACTGTGGACTTTATTTTACTTGGGGTGGCTATCCAGGAAGTCCCTACACCTGAGAAGCTGGCCTGTTAACCTCACCTTTGAGAAGGTAATAGTAGTATCCACTGACCATTGTAGAGGGAGGCCTGGTGAATATTGGATGTGATATGGTTTTTTGGTTTTCATATTTCCATATATATACTATATATTTTTGTATTCCAGCTTTTTTCACATCAGGAGATACCTGACATACATTGGGAACACATTTGCTGCATACATGGTTTACTCGAATACAAGCCGAAAACCCATGGAAACCCAGGATAACTATATCACCACTTTATAACTCTGCCTTGTGGTACTCTATTTGCTAAGATGACCCTAAACTGAAGACGCCTAGTGCTTTTTAACATGATTTTATTTTTTTCATTTGTACACCATGCTCATGTTTAACCTCCTTATGATCTATGTGATCAAATAAAGAATTGTTTGGAATATTTTTGAATTCATATTACGCCGCGTGGATCACCTAATAACCTTCTTTTTCCAGGTAGGGGTGTTCTTGTCACACTACCATTTTGCTTAGTGATTTTAGTAGTGCCTGAAGTGAAACATTAAAAATGCAAAAGTCATTAAATAAACACTCCTGACCTTGCCTGTGAAGTGGCATGTGTGTACAATGTATACAACTTATTACAGCAAAACGGACATTTACAAAGAAAAAAGTGTACAAAATGACAGCTCTCGGCAAACAAAGCAAATGGTGCTCCGTTCTTCTATACCAGATCCCCATCCTAGATGAGAGTGTACAAAAAAATGGTGAGGGGGTTCTCCCATAATTCATATTAGGCCCTTCAAGTCTCGTATGAATTTTAGGGGGCCCAAACTCCATACCAGATCCTTTGGGGAACTTCACGCAAAAATTCCAAAAAAAAAATCATAGGGTTCCCCCCAAAAATCTGATTCTAGTGACATCAATGACTAGTGATGTCATCCGCTGGAGGTGCCAAAAGCGAATAAACAGTCATTGGGATAATTATGTGTTGGCAGACTTTTTTCTTTTTGCTGGTCCGCAGGTATTGGGCATCATGATTAACATGGACCTACATCTCTGGACAACATGATTGATGGTAGATATGCATCGTGGGACATTTTCTAAATGTTTAAAAGTCTTCTAGGGGATTTAGACTTTTAAAAAGTGTGTATATTGTTTGCTGCTTACATTTTTTGGTGAATGAGTAGGGGTACTAAGTACCCCCTAATCATTTACATAGTGGTCCATGGTTGTGGGGAAGAGACCTTTGTCCCTATCCACAGGAGGACAAGATGCTTTGCCAGGTGGGGTTGGTAGTCTAGTAATTTTTGGGGTGACCCTATACCTTTTTTTAAAATTTTTGTCTGTGGTTCTCCCTTAATTTGGAGGGACCACGTGCCACTATTTGTTTTGTGTGGCGTCCCCCTTATTTTCATACATGATGTTCGGCACCTGCCAATTGGGTAAAAGATGGTCCGAATACCCAAACAGCCAATGTTTGGTCCAATCCTTAAGCTTATCCCTATTCAAGGCTCAGAACAGAACTTAAGATTCTGAGACAACAAAAAGTTTGTGTTCTAAACTCTGTTCCATGTTCTATTCAACCGGACAGGCTGATAGGGCAGCAACCCCACTGTGAACCTATCCTAAAATTATTATATCACATAAAGGAATTTGTGTCCTATGATATAAATAACGTTTTAGCAAAAGAAATAAAATGTCAAAATTTAAAGTTACACCCAACCACTTAAAACCTGCCCCTCCTCCCAAATTTTGAGCCCACCTCCACATATGCGCTTACACAAATTTTTTCCAGGAAGGGATAAGTGTTCTCTTCAAGGGGGGTAAAGACAAAACACATTGTAACAGAGTGGGAAAGGGTTAGTACTTTTGGGTATGTTGTTATCGCTGTTTGTACTTTGCTGTCCCTGGTGACAACCACACCCCTACTTATTAACCTCTTGCCGAACGCAGATAACCGAATGATGGCTTCACTGCGACCAGCCAGTTCTGGGGCACGCACCCGGCGATCTCTGTGATCGCTGTGTCCTACGGACACAGCTGATCACATGGTATGGTAAAAGGCCAATCACAGCGGTGTCCAATAACACAGTGATCACCGGGAAATGCAATTGCCAGCTATCGGCTGCACTTTCCTCACACTGTTACAGCGCGAGGAAAGTACTGCTGAGAACCATCAGTTGTCAGAGGGGGGATCGGCACTGATCACCAGGGCACTGATGATCAGTGCCTTGATGATCAGTGCCCAGCAGTGCCACCCACCAGTTCCACCCACAAGTGCCCAGCAGTGCCACCCAGCTGTGCCCAGCAGTGCCCACTAGTGCCATCCACCTGTGCCTATCAGTGCAGCCCAGAAGTACCATACATCAGTGCCGCCCAGCAGTGCCACCCAGCAGTGCCCAACAGTGCCGCCATTCAGTGCCCAGCAGTGTCACCAGTCAGTGCCATCAGTCAGTGTCACCAATTAGTGCCCAGCAGTGCCGCCAGTCAGTGCCCAGCAGTACCGCCAATCAGTGCCGCCTATCAGTGCCCATCAGTGCCACCTATCAGTGCCCATCAGTGCTGCCTATCAGTGCCCATCAGTGTTGTCTATCAGTGCAGCCTCATCAACACACATCAGTGAAGGAGAAAAATTAGCTGTTTGCCAAATTTTATAATAGAAACAAAGAAAAACTTTTTTTTTCCAAATTTTTTGCTTTTCTTTTGTTTATAGCACAAAAAATAAAACACCCAGCAGCAAGTAAATACCACCAAAAGAACGCTCTATTTGTGTGAAAAAAATTATAAAAATGTCATACGGGTACAGTGTTGCATGACCGCTCAATTGTCATTCAAAGTGCCACAGCGCCGAAAGCTGAAAATTGGCCTGGGCAGGATGGGGGTAGAAGTGCCCAGTAGGCAAGTGGTTTTAAACTAGCATTACAGGAACAAGAAGTGTGGCAAACCTTTGCATTGGTGTCACAAACAGAAATAAAATCCTAACAGAAATTTTAACTCTTTCCCACGCTAATCAAAACTCCAAAAAGAAAAAAAGGACATTTTTAATTAGGCTGGAGGTTTAATTAATTTATCAGATGTTTATGCATTTGATCTGCTTTTTTCAAACCATTCCTGGGGGAAATATAGGAAAAGAGTCATTTTTTCCATCCATACACCCTCCCTTCCTGAGCTAAAACTGGATTTAAACGTACGTTTAGAATGAACACCACAGTACAACGGAGTGCTTCATCATTGGACTAGGATATACAGAAACAAGTCTATTAAGATTCTCTGTCAGTCTTTGTTCCAGAGAATCACCTAGCTGCCAATGATAGCTAACTGATTCCTCTCTGTTCCTTAGGGAGCCAGGTTTTCAAACACTTCCTCTGTAAAATAATTCTGTAAGTCCGATCCACTTAAGAGAATTTAGGACAGCTTGGCAGTATTTTCCTTAGCCCCCTCCAACACAAATATAATGTTCACTTAAACAAAAAAAAAAGAAAAAAAAAGAAAAAAACACTACAAACAGACTGTCTTGTATAATAATGTTTTGCATCCTTTAGGATTAAAACTTCACAGGCAAGCAGGATTCATTGTTCTTTGTAGTTACTTTTTGTACTCACATACTCGAGTTTTAATACAGTTTCCATTAACAAAATCAAAGGCAGCTTTAGCGTGTATGCCGAGACTTTGTAGTGGCTGGCAGCCAGATGCAGCAGTGTCTATACGCCTCCTAGCCCCTATCTCTGACTGTTTATTTATTACACACAGGATGCTCACACTGTATGATGATCTACAGATGAAAGGGAGAAGACTGCTTGGGAAATCTGCTGTAAATTCAGGCTGCAATAGTTTTTACAAGAACAGCAATTTTTCCTCCATGATCATACATTTGCTTTGAGTTATAGCTCGGAAATCCAGAATTGATGATAGTTTAGTTTAATATAGTCCTTACCTTTTGACTGCTGGAATTCGAGATAGTAGGTGAAAGATTCAAGCAGATGGAACCTGGGTATCTCTGCGCTAAAATAAATTGTAGCGCATAATAAGTAATACCAAGGCAACAAAATCCCATGTTTGTTATCAATATAAATGCTATTCCACAACATAAAGTGACACTTTCATGGTGTTCGGGAGTTGGGGATTGTGTGGTTTTATTAAAATGGTATGTTGTAGTATTTCTATATTTAGCTATAAAGAGCAATACAGGAGGAAATCATAGTATGTATAAAGTACGATATTGTGCTTATATAAAAATTCTGAGAATATAGAGATAGCTGAGGAATTGAAATGAACACTGTGTTGCCTGTGCAGCTTGGGCATTACAGCACAAGAACATTCATTAAAGTAGATTGTAGTATTTCTCTATTCAGTTAGAAGCTAAAGAGCAATACACTGGAAAATCATAGCAGGTATTTATAACAAAGTATAAAGTCTAATACTGTCCTTATAAAAAGATGTGAAAATGTACAAAGGGCTGATAAATTTCTACAACTGGTTTATACTTTTACAGCTTGGTGTAAATCCATGAGAGCATTCAGTAAGGCCATCCAGACTTTATTAGAACTTCTCAGTATGCCTGGTTTACTTGATAGGTTGTATGTTCTGATGGTTGCACAAAGCACAGTTACCACCAGAAATGTACAGTCTGTATAAAATCTAAAAGAAAACTAATTACCAAGCAGTTGCAATGTTCAGATCCCCTATGAATCCTGTAGTGGGCACCTAGTATAGAGTATAGGGTTTGCAGTACATTAATTAGCACACTGCAGCTTGATACTAAACCACTTATGTTCTGCTTGTTCTAAGTGTTAACACAAAATTGTATCAATATTGCATAGCTTTGCAAATGAAAAGTAATCACCATTAAGGCCTGTTTGATGGTCGTAAAGTGTAGCCAAGTGCAAAAAGTTAAGACTTGCTAGGTTACAGGAAACATCTAGAAATGTTCATTGTCTCTAAGCAGTGCCCTGAAACATTTACTTTATGTCTGGCTGGAGGAGGTGTGAGGTTATGTACTATAGAAGATGGTGCAAGGACAGGGAGGCGGGTGACAAGTTGGGCTCTCTGTACACATCGTACACATCAATATGAGCTGGTTATTAACGGGGAAACATATGTGAATGAGCTGGAGATAGCAAGAGATGATGGAGGAGTAATGTACCTGGAACCCCACGGGCCATTGAAGTAGTACAAATGTTGCATACCAATCATGTAAATGAAAGGCATGGAAGTTTGGTGAGTTCCAGCCTATAGGTAGAGGTGTCTCATTTCTACACACGATGATCCCAAGATAAAATTGGGGGTGATTTTCCTATATCACAGTATTTGGACTTTTGTATGGACATTTCATCACTTTTTTCCACCATGTTTTTTGAGTCTACCTGTAATCAGGTAATTTTGTATCACAGCGCTGCTTTGAAATTTGAGTTGCAGTAGATTGCACTCTTATTTTAATTTTAACAACCATTAAAGGCTGTTTAATGATCCCAAGGTGCAGCCAAACTCACAAAGGTAAGAGCTGCTGGGTCACAGGAAACCTCTAGAAATGTTAATAGTCTCTAAGCATTACCCTAAAAGATTTTCCTTCTGTCTTCAATTTTTCTGGAAATATACCAGTGCTACCTATGACTGCTAGCCTCGCGAGATTTGGAGTTAGATTTGGTCATGTTGGGGGGCGTGTCCAAGATGGCGATCGGACAAGCCGCTTAAGCTAGAGCTCCCGACGGCCCGATCCGCATCCACCGCCATCCTGGTGACATCAGCTGGCAGGAACAACCGGGAGACCCCGTCGTCTCTGTCAGAGACATCACTGAGTGGGTCTGGGCATTTTTGGCCCGGGTCCGCTGCGGCAATCTGGCGTGGCCTACCGCGGCTGAGTGAAGCCGCGATAATATCCAGCTCGCGCCCGCCCCGCCGGGTGCCAGGTGCACGTGGCGTGCGGTGTCGGAGGAGGGGATTGCTGGTCATCTTCTCCCCTTGCCCGGATCGGTGGCGGCTGGATTCCTCCATCCCCGTTGCGAGTGTCGGTTGCTCCTCGTCTGTGGCAACGGAGCAGTGGGGCTTGTCGCAGCCAGGCGAGACCAAAACCACACCCAGTGCAAAGGACGGGTGAGTGAGTCACTCGGTGTGACAGAGGATTGCAGGTCCTCAACTCAGTTCCACAATTATAAGTGGGCACCTCTCCCTTACCCATCGGGGCACCCCCCTCATGAACCCAGAGAGCATCGGCCTACAATAAGGGCCTATACAATCCCCTGCAGTAGTGAACTGTGTGGCAGCTAGGCCTGAGGCAGCTGACTCCCCTGTAAAGGTTCACTAGGGGAAAACAGGGGCAACCCCTACTTTCCCTCAGAAGCCCAATATTCTGCAGAAGCCACAGACCCAACAGTACCAAACTCTGCCTTTCCTCTCACGCATGTTGAGGTATACACTGCGATATCTAGTCTATCCAGGAATAATTATCCCCCCTTCTTTCGCAAGTTTTGGGGGTCCCAGCCCGATCCCACTGAAAATGTCTACATAAATACCTAGATCCTTGACACACGGAGGTGGGATTACGCAATCATATCACAGAGAGTAACCGCTAACATGGGGAAATCTGACAAGAAATCTACTCCTCGTTCCAGATCCCCTCGCCGTCTGAACGGCCCTGTCAATCGCGGCATCCCGGAGTTATTCCGATCTCAGACGCCGGAGCACGCGGAAGCCTCTTCCCATGTATCTCCCCCACATTCGCCTCGTACGGAGACTCCTCTACAATGCATGACTAAAACCGCAGCTACCGCAATCAGAGATTCTGAAACCACTCCTCTCACCATAGGGGACCTGAAAGCGGTTGCATCAGATATTAAAGGGACTCTCTCTGCGGCAATCGCTGAGTTACATATCGATATGCAGGCAGTGGCTAACAGACTTGACGCAGTAGAGGATAAAGTAATCACACAAGACCTAGCCATTCATGATATGCGCACACAGGTTGACACGCACACTATGCATTTGAGGGAGCTCGATCGTCACGTCGAAGACCTGGATAACAGGGGAAGACGACATAATTTAAGGGTACGTGGTGTCCCTGAGGCAATCGAATCTGCACAACTTTCCCAGGCGCTTTTAACCATCTTTAATGATATTTTGGAAAGACCGCCTGAATCACCAATTGAAATTGAACGTCTACATAGGGCCTTGCGTCCTAGAGGCAGAGACACTGAACCACCGAGAGATGTAATTTGCTGTTTGGTAGACTTCAGACTTAAAGAAGAAATACTACGAAGAGCTCGGGATAAACACCACTTGCGGTATCATGAAACAGAAATTAAATTATTCCAGGATCTATCCCACCTCACCTTGCAACGTAGGAAAGACCTACGCCCATTACTAGACTTACTTCGCTCCAAGGAAATAGCATACCGCTGGAAGTTTCCGTTTGGCCTATCAGCAACACACCTGGGGAGATCAGCTCTCATGAGATTCCCGGAAGACCTTCCACTATTCTGTGAAACTCTGAATATCCCTTTACTGGACATTCCCAACTGGTCCAGTGCATCTCTTTCCTCATCACGGTCAATTGAAGACCCCATGGAGCTGCAATTCTCTAGACACTCTGGAGGAGAAAGACGAAGCAGATCCCCTCACACCTCAACCGCCCCTGTACGACGGCGGATCATTACTGGAGATAGTTTACCAGCATCACCTGCACATCGCAAGGCACGTCACGAATGACTCTCCTCAGTTTTCCCTTCTCTACCCATCTGTATAGCATCAGTCTCCCAATCGGAGGCCTCTTTACATAAGGCCCAAATGAGTTTTATATTTTTCTTGTAGTTCGCGGTTCCTTACCACAGTCTATCGCAGACACTGGACTGGACACTGGGGTATGTTTATTGTATCAACTCAGCATATTTTTTCTTTACACTATTTACCAGTTATATATATTTATATATCTTAAATATACCTGCTGAAGTTATTCTTGCTCTTGGCCCCAGGGGTCTATGTGTGACACTTCTAATGGAGATGTGGGTTGTACCCCTGTTGACTTGGGAGTTTGCTCACCTGATCAGTACCGGCCTAATGTATTAATTTACTAGCTCTAACAGAAACAGAAATGTAGGCCTATTTGAGATCTAGAGATGCAGGCCAATTCCCTTTTCTGGATTTCCGCCTGACTCCCTGAAACTCAATGTCTTATGTGTTGGATGCACTTGGATAGGACATCCATATGTTCCTGCTTTTTGTGTCTTAACACCAAAGTTGTGTAAAACCAGCTGATCCTATCTGGAGGACACGTATTTTATATCCCTTGAGACACCCCGGGAATAGCCTCCATACTCTTCCTTACTGTCTTTAACGTGACTCTATGGTAATGCTTGTGCATGATCATATTATACTTGGCTGTACAACTTGCCCCTAATGATTCCCAGAGTATACTACCGCTATACGGTCCCATAGGATTCACTCTCAGTTTAACATGCTTTCCTCCATACCCATCATTCAGCCTTGATACGGGTGTATAATTACCTGGGTTAAGTAGACACTATGTTAATATCCTGATCCCGTAACCTCCTCACTCTCCCTATAATATTTTTCTCCCACATAGTATCCGGAACTCCTTCATATGCATCGTAGTACCTGGTATATTACATACCTTCTACTCACTCATGGACTAGGTGGTGTTTCAGATATGAGCTTTGGGACCTTCATATTCGATGTTCACATTCATGGTTCATCTCGCTGTTGTGTTAAGTTTTGACCTATACAGTTATTCGATTTGATCCATGCTCTCAGCTGGCCACGGATTATGACCTCTCTTTGATGATCTGCCACGGTTTGGTAGGCGGTGGGGAGTCCAGCATTCCTTAGTAGTGACCTGCTGTATAGCATAAGATCCCTCGGTTGGGACTAATATTTACCTTGTTTTTGGAAAACGGTTCAACGGAATGAATGGCCTAAGGCCTACATCCCGGAATATTCATATGTTATGTTTTTGCTGTTGTCCTGCATTGTTTAGCATAAAGATGGTATTCTTGCTCGGCATTGATACAGTTTATGAAGACCATCCTACAATGGCAAGATTGTTTGCCGTGCAGGATCGAAGTCATTTAGAGGACTTGTCTAATTATTTCCTATATTATGTTTAACTTGTGATTGTATAGTATTTTGGAGGTATGAGTATGCTTGCTACATTCTATTGAATAACACAGCCTCAGTGTGTATTCACATCAACACTTTCTACATTCAATCTCATAAGACCTTTCCGTTAGCACATACCTCCTTCACATCAGTTCTAGTGCACTTACTCCTGTGAGCCTTACTATCTACCCTCTTGCTCATCTACAATATTTTTATTCCCCCAGCTTTATACATACTATTTTACACCGACCTCCCTTTCCTAATAAGAATAGATTACCTCTCGGTATAAATTAGCTACTTCCCACATAGTTCTGTGTGTCAGGGACACCTTATGTTAGACTGACTCCTTTGTATACCTCTCGTTTGAGAGAATAAGTCCTCCTTACGATTATATTGTATACTCACAATACGGCTGTCTCTGGGTTCGACACATCTCCACGTGTAATTTTGTAATCCTGTACACAGTTTTACATACAACCATTTTATAAGAGCTTTAATAGGAGATAGAGTAGCTGGTCTATCTCTTCTCTGGAGTTTAGTTTGTTCTGGAAGTAGAAGGAATATATATATCAATACATATATATGGGTTTCTATGAGACACGCCTGACACTTCTTTTTTTCTCTGTCACACTCTTTATTTCTTCCTCCATATAATTACTATCCCCATTTCTACCTCTACACGTCCCTGTTTTACTCCCCCCTCCCCCCTCCAAAAAAAAAAAAAAAAAAAATCCCCCCCCCCCTTTTTTTTTTTTTTTTTTTTTTTTCTCGTCCCGCCTCTCATTTGGTATACCTATAGACTTTGAACAGGTTTTTCTGGTATACAACATCATGGCTATCAACCACACATCTACATGTTCAGCCCGCACGCTCTCAGTGGCCTCTCTTAACGCCAAGGGCTTAAATATACCTGAGAAACGCTCACAACTTCTAACATACATGAAAAACCTTCGAGCAGATGTGCTCTTTATCCAAGAAACACACTTTCGAACGGATCACATACCTAGATTTTCCAATGCTAATTACCCAACGGCTTATCATGCAGTCAACGCGGAAGTGAAAGCAAAAGGTGTATCCATCTTACTTTCCAAACAGCTCTCATTTAAAGTTACTGAGTCTCTCGAAGACCCTGAGGGGAGGTTCCTCTTTCTCAAAGGTACCCTTTTTAATAAGCCACTTACTTTTGCCAACATCTACAGTCCCAATACCGCACAAGTATGCTTTTTTCGTAAAATCTCCAAATTACTTGCTGTGTTTCAATCAGGTATTTTGATTTTGGGAGGTGATTTTAATGTAGCTTTGAACCCGTTGGAAGACACTTCAACTGGTTTTTCCTCTAAACCTTTCAAAGCACTCAAACAGATTAAACTTGAACTTCATGACCTCCTCCTTCATGATACCTGGCGCACCCTTCACCCTACGGACAAAGACTACACCTTTTATTCCGCACCACACAAACGCCATTCCAGAATCGACTATTTTTTTCTCTCGCAAAAGGACTTACATATATTGAAATCGGCCTCGATCGAACCAATGATTTTATCTGACCATCACCCAATTATGATGACTTTACAATTCCCGGATACACCAGCCGCATCCAAAACATGGAGATTGGACCCCTTTCTTCTTACAGACTCATCCGTCACCCTCCAGATCCGTGATTCTTTGACCAACTACTTTAAAGAAAACACATCTCCAGACACGACCCCTCTCGTACAGTGGGAGGCGCACAAATGTGTAATGCGTGGCCTTCTCATGTCCATATCCGCTTTACGAAAACGCCTAGCTCAAACATCCTTTACTGCCTTAATGCAAAAAGTCCGTGCACTTGAATGCACGCATAAACGCTCTAGAGCCTTGGAATCTTCAGCAGCACTAGATCAGGCGCGAAAACAACTTCGAGATGTTGTTGACAAAAAAATCAAACGTAATTTTACGCTACAACAGAAACTTTTCTATGAACATGGAAATAAGAGTGGCAAATTTCTAGCCAGGGCCTTGCAATCTAGAAGGGCAGCTCAGCAAATCTCTCAGCTCACTTCCAAGCAGGGTCGCTTACTGAAAACATCAACGAATATTGCAGCTGAATTTGAGCAATACTATTCCTCTCTCTACAATTTACCCGTACCATCTAAACCGACAGGAGACACCAGGCCTCGTGAGACTATTATTCAGACCTTCTTGACCCGATACCTTCCAAACTCTATTTCTAGAACACAAGCGCAAGACTTAGATGGCGCCTTGACCCTGACGGAATTACAACACGCCATTGCACAACTGAAACCTGGTAAAAGTCCAGGTCCTGACGGGTTTATCACTTCGTACTATAAGTCTTTCAGTGACATCTTAGCGCAGCCATTTCTACGGGCCTTCAACACTTTAGATACACCCGGGCAATCCATGCGTCATCTCTCTGAGGCCCATATTACGGTCATACCTAAAGAGAATAAAGACCAAACCTCTCCTGCGAACTACCGTCCGATCTCTCTATTAAACGTTGATCTAAAGATCTTTGCCAAAATCTTGGCCAATCGTCTATTACGCATCATAGATCCCATCATATCAACAGACCAGGTGGGCTTTGTACCAGGGAGGGAAGCTAGAGACAATACAATAAGGGCCATAAATATTCATCATTGGTTAACTCAACAGCAACAATCTGGCTTCTTTCTATCTCTAGATGCAGAAAAGGCATTTGACAGACTGGCGTGGGACTACATGGAGGCAGTTCTGATTGGACTGGGATTGCCTCCGCGTTTCCTGGCATTTATCATGTCTCTATATACCACTCCCACAGCTAAAGTGAGAGTTAATGGTCTCCTTTCGGATTCCTTTTCGATAGGCAATGGGACTAGACAGGGATGTCCTTTATCCCCTCTCCTATTTATTCTGACTCTGGAACCTTTGTTGAATTGTATCAAACAGAATGATAACATCAAGGGGATTCTGATAAATGGCAAAATTCATAAAATAGCAGCCTTTGCTGATGACATACTACTTTTCCTAACAGACCCACATATCACTTTACCTAATCTGCTGCAAGAATTCAAGCTGTTCCAGTATCTGGCTAACTTCAAAATCAACTTCTCTAAATCTCAAGCCCTTAATGTCTCCTTGACCCAAGATGTGTTTAGACAAGCGAAAATGAATTTTCCTTTTACTTGGCAGTCGGCGGCGATCACATATCTGGGTATCCAATTACCAACTCACCTAACGGAACTTTACGATAAAAACTTCTTACCCCTCTTGCGTAATATCTCCACAGACCTTCAGGCTTGGAATAAACCCTGGTTCTCTTGGTTTGGTAGAGCAGCCATTCTCAAGATGAACGTACTTCCTAGAATATTGTATCTACTGCAGACAATACCGATTAAACTACCGACTTCTTTCTTCGCATCCTATAAAACACTCTGTACCTCCTTTCTTTGGTATAATAAACGCCCAAGAATTAGCTTTGCCCTACTCACCATGCCCAAGAAGGGTGGAGGTATTGGATTACCTGATATTGCCCGATACTACAGGGCCTGTCACCTAGCAAGGGTAGTAGATTGGACCACGACCCACAATCGTAAGGTCTGGGTTGGTTTGGAGGCAGATTTCTCGACAATACCACTTGCCCCTTCCCCTTGGCTGGAAAACTCTCACATTCCTTCGGAGTTTCGGGAACACCCTCTTATAGGTCCTACTTTAAGCTGTTGCCATCAGTTGTTCCAGAAAAAAGAACTCTCTTCCTTTCCGGGTCCTTTAACTCCGATCAAAATGAATCCAGAGTTTCTGCCGGGTATGTCTCGGGCCTTCCTAGCCGGAGATGCTCGTCCAGTTAATCTGACAGTACACCAACTCTTCAAAAATAAGAAGTTCTTATCTAGAGAGGACATTATGAAGACATGGCCATCCCTGAACTTTACGCCATGGATGTTTAGACAACTTCATCACTTTATACGAAGCTCCCCACATCTACAAGATTACTCAAGGCCACTTACTCCGTATGAGAAACTTTGCTTTACGGACTTCCCCCAGAGACATGTTATATCCAAGCTCTATTCCTATCTGGGTACCGCCAATACGTCTCAACCTCGAAAGGCCTGTGAGGCCTGGTCGCTTGATCTACAACTGTCATTGTCACCGGAAGATTGGGATCACATCTATGACCATATGCATACAGGTTCCATTTGTGTCTCGACACAAGAAAACAACTATAAAATATATTCCAGATGGTACAGAGTTCCATCCTTGCTTCATAAATTTGACCCGGACGTTTCGGATTTATGTTGGAGATGTCAACAGGCAAAGGGTACACTCCTACATATATGGTGGGACTGTCCGCTGCTACAGCCCTTTTGGAGTAAAGTGCGAGACTTAGTTTCACAAATAACCACATACAATCTAGACTTCACCCCGGCACAATTTTTACTCCACCACTCCTCACTTCCTTTTCGGACTTATCGTAAGTCTCTTGCCTTGCACATGATAAATGCGGCAAAACAATGTATCCCTGTTCACTGGCGGTCAAAACAGGTTCCCACTGTGCGGGAGTGGTTTCTTAGGGTCATCAGGATTGCGGAGATGGAGGAGCTGATTTCAGTGGCAAAAGAACACCCCGAGAGATTCAGGAAGACTTGGGCATGTTGGAAACACTTTCAAACCACCAGTATTTATCGTTTTTCTATGAATGAATGAGATGTGATTCAAGAACTCAAACACCTTTAGAGCTCTCACCTCTAGAATTGCTCCATAGACTGAGTCTACCCGGACCATCTCTTACATAAAGGTATAATCTACGTCACCATAAATAATGTTACGTGATATGATTAGTTTACAGCCACTATTTATTATTTGACCCCCTCCATTCCCCCCCCCCCCTTTTTTTTTTTTTTTTTTTCTCTCCCCTTCCTTCTATGATGCTACTCTTCACACTTCCTTTCACCTGCTGTGCCTTTCTCTCTTTTTTTCCTTTCCTTCTTTCCTTCACACCTTTGTCCTCTACAAATAACTATATCTTTTATGAGGGACAGGGTGCTCTTTCACATATAAGTGTGATTGTCCTTCACGATAAGAACCCTACATTGCCCGGCTACGGACACAGAAGAATTGCACGCCTTCAAATGATATTTTGTACTGCGCCTCATGGTCCCATTATTTGAATAATCCCTACGCATCAGAGCAGCATCCACTATAATCCTCTAGACTACCTATTATAATCAGTCTTCTTTTTTTTTTTTTTTTGGTTTAGTTTACTCAACTGCTATAATGTGATCTTTTGTATAAGGGTAATTCACACTTCAAGTAAACAACTTATGACCCGTCTGCGCTACGGGAGATTATGACAGATGTTTCTGCGCGGACTGTGTTCCGTATCCGTATATGACTTGTTATGCCTTTCTTATTTCAAAATAAAATAAACCTTTTTTTTTGGAAAAAAGATTTGGTCATGTTGTTTCTGTGATGATCACTGTTTTCCTTGGCGGGGAGGAACCTGTGCTGTATGTATCTCCCTGCTTCTGCTTTAATTACTCTGTGAATGTGTGTTTCCTGTACTTCCTATGTTCTGCTACTACCAAGATGATAGCCAGATGGTGGCCTCTGCTTACCTTTTTTAAGATAGCTTCCAGAGTTTGGGTGCATTTTAAAACTATATATTTATATGTTAAAATATTTGTGGCTTTGAGAATAGGACTGTAATAAAAAGGAATTTTGCTTTTTTGTACTAAAACCTAGCCATGGCCAAAAAAAGGATCCTTAGGCATGGTTAGTAAAAAGTATTATTATTATAATACATCTTGTAAAGAGTCTCTTTTTCCTTGTTGATCCCATATATTGCCAATAGCTCCACAATTAGAGTAGAGGTTTTTGAACATTTCTGGAATCACGATCTGAACAACATGAATATTGATTAACTCCTAGACGCCGACCACACACTAATATGCGGTTTCATTGCACTGGGCCTTATGCTGTGGGGCTGCATATTTGCATATCTCCCTTTGTGCTGGGAGCATGCCAAACGGCTTGCTCCCAGCACAGAGACCAGGGTCTCACCGCGAGCCCCAGGTCCCATGCTAGCGATCGGAACCAGGAACTCCCGATTCCATGTCACCTGATCGATGTGATAGCCTCTGATTGACTATCACAGGGATCAGTCACTGTGAAGCCAGCCTCCATGTTTTCTCTCTCTGAATAGAGGAAAGAGATACATTGTATCTCTCTCTATCCTTTCAGAGAGAGCACAAAAAACAACAGTGTGTAAAATAAATAAATAAATAAATATAAAAAAATAAAAAAAAAACAAAGAAAAAATACCTAGATCAAGGTTTGATCTAGGCCAGTGCCAGGATTAGTGTTTGGGTCAAGTAAAGGTCAAAGGTCAGGGTCAGTATGTAATAAAATATTGAGGACATGTGGCCTGGTATGGTTCAGGAGGCCCTCACTTGTCTCCCCCTTTCCTGACCTGCTGGACTGCATGCTCAGATAAGAGTCTGGTATGGTTTTTGGGGGGTACCCTATGTCTATTTTTTTTACATTTTAGCATTTTGGTTCCCCTCAAAAAACCATACCAGGCCCAAAACATTGTAATTTCAGAAACTGTAATAGGTTTCCATGTGAATTATCTGACAAGAGCTGAATTTGGGTTGGCCACTTGCTGCCCGCCCATACAATGCAGGCAGGCAGTCAGCAAGTAGTTAAAAAAACCTTCAAAATGAAAAAAAAAATCTTAATATGTTTTTTTTATTTATTTTTTTAAATACTTTTATCAGAGTAGTCCAATTTTAACATAGTAACATTGTACTGCTCCGGGGAAGGGGGGGGGGGGGGGTGATCAGGGTTTTTTTTCTCTGTTACACTTTGCTTTGCATGAGCAATAAAAATGATTGCTCCTTCAATTGAAAGCTTGCTTGGAACTATCATGAATGAGTTAAGTTCATGACAATTCAAAATAATAGTGATCTGTGATTGGCTAGAGCTGGTCACATGGTACAGGGTGCTGTGTTTGTCCCCATGTATCATGTGAGAGCTGCTCACAGCTCATCAAGAAGAGAAGCAGAGCTGTTATGAATCAGATTGATTCATAACAGCTTTGCCAACATTGTGATCATGTTATCGCTATGCGATCACATGGTCACCAGGTCCCATTCCCAG
Organism: Staurois parvus; assembly: GCF_062004578.1. Lineage (NCBI taxonomy): Eukaryota > Metazoa > Chordata > Amphibia > Anura > Ranidae > Staurois > Staurois parvus. The sequence goes on along the minus strand of NW_028317982.1, from coordinate 13,923,084 downwards.
GGATCTTCATTCTGTTGTGTCCTGTTTTAATACAGCCAGAACGGAGTACCGGTACGTTGCTTTGCCTGTAGCTACCGCCCATCCGCAGTACATTGCAGGAGAGCGGCCGGCAAGTAATTAACTTACAATGGAAGAAGCCTCTATACCTTTAACCCTTTGTTAGGATAGATAGTGTTCAAATCTAGTTACAATTAATAATGAAGATTTCTGCACAGTACAGACAGAGTTAATTATGGCAAACACAACTAACCAGCTCCCTCATAAACAAAGAGAACTACCTATGATTTTTACTTCCTGGAGGTTCCTGAGTAGAGCATCTAAAAAAGTAAGCTGCAATCTTTTTTAAATCAAATGATTTTATTGTTATTTACTTTTGTATTAAAAGAACACAAGCTCCAATTTTTAAATATTTTTTTTTTAAATGTGAATGGGAACATGTAACAAATAAAGAGTAGACGTTATCCCATTTTGCTGAAAAAGTAGAATACACTTTAAGGTAGGCTAACACAAAGTGATAGCTGTTTGTGTGCATGAAAGCAAATGTAGTGGAAGAGCTGAATTTTTTCAATATTGATCCTTTGTGCTGAGGTTTATGTGTATCTGTGAGCCTGTCACTTGTAGCACAGCAGTTAGAGGTATTTTGTGATTACAAGGACTCTGGAAAATGTGTGCAGGGTATACAACAAATAGGCACTGGTTCTGTTTAATGATGACCTTTTTAGTCACTCCCACTGTTAGTTGTAATCTGTCCATGATGATAGCTTGCTGTGGTGCAAACCTTGTTTCTGTATTGTATCCTAAGGTAGCTATAGGCCTTTAAGTTTGCTAGTCATGCTCATATTTCTCTTACTCTGTTGATTTTTTTTTATTGAAAAAGCCAGAGATTTATTTTTGTGGGTATTATTAATTCAAAAAATCAAGTGCTCAGTATTGATGAGTGTTAACCTCAGGTTAAGGAAACTACATCCTAACTATCTATTCAAAGATTTAGAGAACAACAGGGGCAGTAGAATGTTCTTGGTACTGACAAAGACACATACATTTAAAGACTTAAACATCATACTTTTATTTCAGAAAGATATAATATTAAAACAACATTTTTTGTTTAAAAATCCCTCTGAATAGGCTGTTCCTACACCAGTGGTGCTATCTCACACCTACAAGCTGTCATTCCAAAATAAATGTGAGCCTGTTGACAGCCAATCTCGACATGTTTCGCAGTTTCCCGTTTCCTCAGGAGTATGTTGAGGGAATATAGTTCTATAACAAAACAAAAATACACAAATAATACAACATAATATCAATATATCAAAAATCATAAAACTGCTTATCATAACATAATATGGGATGCATTGTAAATAATGACTGTCTTGGCACTTACCCCAGGACACTGGATGGATCTAAAGAGCAAGTCTAAAGGCCATAACTGCCTATATGCATATAATGAAGATTGTTTTAGAATAAACACCATATCATTGTTATATCCTTTTTAAACAAAAAACAATAAGAATAATTTTTAATAAGCGTCTGCACCAACTGGATCTGATATCCCTTAGATTAAGAGCTGCAGTTGCTAAAAAAGACTGATAGTCTAAATATAAAATTAATACAATGCAACTGTGCTTTCTATAGAACTGTATGTTCAATATATGAACTATCAATAAATCTGAATCATATACTAACTTAATATAAAGTGCAAATAAGTCAATAAAACATGCAGTGTCAATTCATATGTATCAAAAACAATGCATGTAAAAAAAACATATTTTATATAAAAGTCACATTCATTCTAAGTGTAAATCATCCAATGTGCATATGTGGTATCAGTTCATCAAAAAATAAACATAAATTAAAATGAAAATCCCAAGTGCAAATGATCCAAATGTGCAAATGATGAGTGAATGTTCAACTTAAATCCACCAACACTGTTCAACAAATTTTTATTTTTTGCCAGTTTTGGAAACAAAAGGATCCATTTCTTAATGAATTTCACATTCTGAGTTCAAATATAACAATGAAATTTGTCAATTGTCTTTCCACAAATATAAAGCAAGTGATATTGACTACATAACAAAGCCTAAATGGCATAATATATTGCATAGGATTACCAAGAAAAATTATAGCCATAAGCTAAGTTGAATCATTTTAATACTTAGGATTCTCACTAGTTTTGTCTTCAGTTTGTGTCGGTTTTGCTTCTCTTGGCTTTTCTCTTGTATTCGAGGAAAGGGCTATCTCTTACAACTGTCCAGAAACAGTCAGCAAGCATTGATGGGCTCCATTTACCTTGATATCTTCTTTCCATAGCTGCAATGTCTTGATGGAAGCGCTCTCCGTGTTCATCACTCACTGCTCCACAGTTTGGTGGGAAAAAATCCAGATGCGAATGTAGAAAATGAATTTTTAGAGACATGTTGCAACCCAGATTTCTGTAAGTCTGGATGAGTTTTTCTACCACTTTCTTGTAGTCTGGTGTTTTATTGTTTCCAAGAAAATTTGATGTCACTGATACAAATGCTGTCCAGGCAGCCTTTTCCTTTCCACGCAACAGAGAAAGAAACTCATCATCATGAATAAGTTTACGAATCTGTGGCCCAACAAAGACTCCTTCATTTATTTTTGCAGCACTAAGTGCTGGAAATTTGCTAATCAGGTACTTGAAACCTGCTTTATTCTTGTCCATTGCCTTAACAAAGTTTTTCATTAATCCCAACTTGATGTGTAATGGAGGTAATAAGATCTTATTGCTGTCTACAAGTGCTGGATAGTTAACATTTTTTTCTCCAGGCTGCAATGACTGGCGTAATGGCCAGTCTCTTTTGGCATAGTGCATTTCTCTCGCACGACTGTCCCACTCACAGAGGAAGCAGCAGTACTTAGTATATCCACCTTGAAGTCCAAGTAGGATAGCAATCACCTTCAGGTCACCACAAATCGACCATTGATGTTCATCATAGTTGATGCACCTTAAAAGCTCTTACAAGTTGTAGGCTTTCTTAATCATTCCTGTTATCCTCCTTTTTTGTGAGATAAAAGTTATTTCACCGCAGATATAGCAGAAATTATCTGCTTTATTCACACAAGTTCGAGGCATTACTGAGTAGCCTATATAAGCATAAAACGAAATGTAAAGACGCTGTCGAACTACAATCAGCTACAGATACTGCAGCTTTTATGCAGTGAAGTGATGCAATTAAAGGCTAATATTGTATCATCTCAGTATACATGCAATTTTCTATTGGTCACCAGTATCAATTGCGCAATATGCAGCTGAAGTTGCATCATAATTTTGAATGGCTTACATCATTAGATGGGTGAATATATCATGGAAACTAGAGCCAATCAACATTTTTTAGGGTCATTTTCATTTTCAGCACCCCAAAATTATGTAAGATTAGCTAATTTTATGCCCAAAACTTTTTACCTGTTGAACAGTGCAATTAATCCAATAAAGTGCAAAGTGATCCAGCTGCCCAATGTCCAAACTCAGTTCTCTGTGATCATCTGTGAACATATACCACCACTTGTCTTCACCCTGAGCACACACAGTACTCACCCTCTATAAAAATTCACATATCTTTGAACACGTATGATCCAAAGAACACTGTATATATATATTTTTGATGAACTGATACCAGATATGCACATTGGATGATATACACATAGATTGAACATGACTTTGATATGAAATACGGTATGTTTTTTTTTCACATTAATAGTTTTTGATACATATGAATTGACACTGCATGTTTTACTGATTTATTTACACTGTATATTGAGATAGTATATGCTTCAGATTTATTGATAGTTCATATGTGATTGAACATATGGTTCTATAGAAAGCACAGGTGCATTGTATTCATTTTAGGAATAATAAGAGTAGGTACAAAACATACCAGGCCTGTAATAACACCACACTTCCAAAATGATGAGATTTAAGCTGAAAAGCACATGGTGCACACCTCTCAAATCACAAAATGTATAATAGTGCAATAAGATTATATGGATACTAAGCAGTGTGGTTCTTAAATCAAGGAGTTCAAAAGATGAAAGCATGCTGCTGCCTCTGTGAAAGATAACATATATACACCCATGTCATAACTATATTCATTTTCAACTGGGAATAATAGGAAAAGGTATAAAAAACATGCCAGGCATGTAACAGCAACAGACTGGGGCTAATGGGACTTAGATTGAACAACACGCGGTGAACACCCCACAGGTCACCAGATGTGTAATAATGCAATCTGAGCAATATGGTTATTAAATAAAAAAGATAAAAAAATTAAAGCACAAGGCTGTATCTGCAAAAGATAACATATGCACCGCTAGCCACAAGAAGAGGGAGACTAAAAATCCATAAAGCCACCTTCAAAAGACAACCCAAACATAATAAGTCCCTAAGTAATAACCACTACAGATGCATAAGATAGTACAGAGATAACCAGCATGATTTAAGTATATACCTGTAGTGAGCATTGGCCAGCAAGGACATCACAGGATCTGATCCCTAACTGAACATGCACTGGAATCCGGTGCATGTGCAGTGCCAGTGCCATATCTGAAAGCAAGCAGAGGGAGTTTAGAAGGGGAGAAAGACACCCCACCATCCAAGAAATCACACGATCACCCCATAAAAGGTGCCAGCACCACCATGAGGCCCAAACCCGAACTGTAACGTAATGCCAGAAAAGCACCAAATCAATGCAAAACAAAATATAAAGACGACAGTATAAATATTTAAACAAAAAAGAAAAGAAATAACAATACAGATTATGGACCATACTGGGGTCCCTATGTATGCATTTAATTTATCCCAGGCGGGATAGTCGGTATTTTTAATGTTTTCCATAGTTATCTTGTTTAAGGCCTGTTAGATGCGGGTACCTGAGCCCTTGCATCATATGTTCCAATGTATTAACCCCCCCCAGAAAGCCCTGGTGGTACATACAGCTGCCCATACACATGAATGGCCGTGCCGCTTGTGCTTGGTTATACGTTGGTATTGGCATAAAAACGCGTATAGTATCTGCAAGTCCCATGGGGACTGTGCATTGAAATACCACTCTGTCACTGTGAGTCAAACGTTTGGCTCACAGTTGAAATGTGCTCATGTTGACCTTAAAGTATAACTAAAGGCAAAACTATTGTTTGGTTTTGAATAGTGTGCAGATGGGTTAGAACACCTGTACATTTTTATCGCAGTCTGTGCCCCAGGTTAGGAAGATTCACCTCCTCTATTCGTCTTGTGTACCATTATCATCAAAAGTGAAAGTAAAGGAAACCTCAAATTTTGAGTTGTCCCCAGAAAAGTAATAGAGGGGAAATCTTCCATTGGGGACACTAGTTTTGGTGACCGGGGGGGGGGGGCAAGGTCATAACCCTTACTCTATCCAAAATGAAAAAAAAAGTTTTGCCTATAGTTCTATTTTAATGGTCGAGTTTTCAAGCCAAGGCAAAATTGTTGAGGGTACCCAGCAAAGCATTGCAGCCATGGCATGTGTACAGTCCCATCCGATTGCAATAGCAGAATGAATTTGGTAGTCTGGCAGCAATAAACCTGGGTAGCCACCCATGTAAAAGGAACTTATAGAGACACAGACAGCAATAAAAGTAATTTTTGTAGAGTAAGAGGAAGCTAGAACACCTAGCAGATTTTTATTTTTATCTGAATTCCCATTTTAGATTATAATTGATAAGGACTCCAACTAAAATAAAAACCTGCTAGAGGTTTTAACCCTCTCTTAGCATCCAATACTTAAACAAATGACTAGTTCTGAACCCTAACTGGATGCTACAGCTGATATGAGATTTTAGAGATTAGGTTTAGATCTGCTTTGACACTTTGTGTAAAATAGATTGTTAAAATATCAAAACTGTATTTTCAAAATTGTTCCTTAAAATAAATTGGTGACATCTGAAATATCATTGGCTGCTTTGGGGGAATTAGTTTAGAAATGTATATTTTAAAGTAAGCAGCGAAGTCATCAAGTCTTTTAATTGCAGCAATCTCAATGTAATACAGTTCTACTTTGTTTCTCTTTCACAGAGCAGATTATTGGCTAATACCATAATTAACTATCACAAAAGAAAGCACTTCTCATAGCACAAAAAGAAAGCGTGTCTAAAAGTTATACTTCTGCTTGTGTATGAAACATGATTATTTAAATAAGTCAAAAGAAAACATTGTTGAGTTAAGCTAAAAAATTATTCATGTCAGAAAGATTGAATTTTGCCATTTTAATGAAGTTTGATGGAATTGCTTCACAACACACCACTGATTAATGCAGGTATGATGATGATGTGCAATCGCCAGGGCATTTCCTACATTGTGTTCATCCAGGTGCGAGGTTGGAGTGATCTGCTGCATGGTCAGATTTGGCTGTCTGTGGCACTGCCAGATGTTTTATAATTAGCTGCCAGTCAAACCTTGCATTTTTCTGGCATCTCCCTCTTTACTGTACTCTCCCATGGCTTTTCCTGCTTCTCCCTTTTATGGGTCCCCCTGAGTTCCAAAATCCAGTTTTCCTTACTGTGTTCAAGTTTTATTTCCTTAGATGCCATTCACCTGGAGAAGCACGACCAAACATACATCTGCATCAGAATGTGGTTCTAATTGATAAAGCATTCTTTTTAAGAGCAATTCCCAAAATCTCCATCATAGCATTTGATAGCTCCAGCTGGTTTTAGAATATTCGCTGCTTCTGACCGCATTTGACATTCTCTGAACTTGCATGCCCTGACCCTGCCTAATCCCTGACAATCTGCTAATTTCTCTGGTTTTGATACCCAATTTTGATTTCCCCTGGCAATGACTTCTAGTTGCTCTCTAATTTGTCACCATCATACAGCCAAGAGGCTCTGCTAGTCAATACTTGGCCATTCTTCCCAGGCTGTATAAGTCAATACTAGGATTCCTAAGGGCCCCAAGGTAAGCAGAAACTGAAAATGTGGAAATGTGACTGCTAAAGGGAAGAGCAGAACAGTGCAACAGTGGGTATATAGCCTATGACAATGTTTATACTTTATATTAAGGTCTTAATGATGAATGTCACTAAAGTCTAATGTTTAATAATAGTTTGTACTAGAGATCAGATGTTCTTCATAATCAATATTTTTATATGTATCTATAGGTCTCATATGGAATGGACAGCTACAGCATGGGTATCACCTCCAAGGTATTGTGGCATTTTTTTCACTATGATTCTATAAATGTTTAGTCTTCGCATTTATCTTGTGGAAGTACTAGAATTAATTTCCACCTACCACAAGCTATGTTAGTTTCAATGCTATAAAGTAACTTGTTTATGGTTATATGATTTGTATCTTTCATATTTCTGTATTTTAAAATGTTAAGCTGTGTGGATTTTTTGGACTGAATCATCCAATAGTTATGTACATCTCTTGCCAGAACAATTTCAGTAAGGAAGCAAAATGAGTCTGAGATCCTGGCTGGCCAAGAGGTTTCTAATAATGGAGTCAAGAGATCCTAAATGGCAGTTATTTCTCTGACTTGTTATATTTAAACTGCTTCAATGGAGATTATTTTTCTTCTAAAATGACAATGCACTCAAAATCTGCAATTCATTTGAAATGTAAAGCATATCATCTTTATTTAATAAAACTGTGTCAAGGATAATGCTGGCCAATGTGCAACATTCAATAACCCATAGTGTGTAGAGATGAGCGAATAAATGGAAAATCAATAAAAGGACCAATTGCCAGTTTGCTATAGAGCAGTGTGGTATAGGGGGAGGTAAGTGACATCACTATCCTAATAAGAAGTACTAAACCTCTTTATTAAGATAGCGCCTATTAAAGGAAGTAAACTACTTAACCCCTGATGACACAGGTTGTGGGAATTCTCACCCCAAAGTCCATAGTAGCCTTAAGAGCAAGATCCCAAGATTTTTGTAACTAGTTTAGTTAAGAGAAGATTTCTACTTGGTTGCTGTGGGTTATTGACCTTAATACATTTTTATTTCCCTTTCACTGTTTTACTGCACATACCTGCAAATTATTAAACATAGCAAGTCCCATCTTTCAGATGCTCCAACTATGAGCTCACTATGCTTAAATATCACTTATATTTCACCAATCTTGCCAAATATGTACTTACTTGGCTATAGTAGGAATGAGTCTTACGTTGTCAAATATGTTGTATATCCTACATCTTGAACCTCCTGCTGCACTCTCCCTAATTTATACACATAAAACATCTGATGGAGGTGCAGAGATCACATCTACAGGGTACCAGACAGATGAAAACAGCCAGTGGCCAATACAGCCTGCTATTATCTACAAGGTGTTATTTGAAAAAGAAAATATATACATTTTGAATGGACTGATGGTCAAACACAGAGACTGAATTGATTCAAATTGGTAAAAAAATATGTTGCTCGTTTATTTAAAAGTATTAAAATGATATGTAATAAATGCTAATTGAAGGTTGTTATACGTATCATACAGTTTTGTATAGATGAATGTATGATCATTACAATGTGACCATGGTTCAGTTAAATGAGAATTGGAGGGTTTACAGCAAAAAGATGCGACTCCTTGTTTTAAAAAAATTATCACTTATTTATCGTATTTTGTTCGGAAAAATTTGCTTATACAATTGGTGCAAAGAGGAGGCAGCACTGAGCGGTAGTTCCCAGGTAGTTCAAATTATGGAACTGCCTGTCTAGAATGTTGGAACAAGGCAGCTCCAAAATTTAAAAATTCACCCTGCTTACAGAAAAGATATGTTTTTATGCATAATCATGTGTTAATATATAGAAATAAGTGGGTGAAACACTTTGAACTCAATTAAAAAAAAAAGTTTGTTTTTTAGTTTGCCAACAGTTAGTAAAACTGGAAGCTGCCTCCTTATTCTTCATTTGTCACTGTTATACTAAGCTTGTCATTGAAACTTGCAGACATCTTTCATAGGAGATAATGGTGTTTACTATAGCTATACACAGCAAATTCATGTTAGTATGGTGCTTTGAATAAATGAATGTCCTGCAATGTATTAATTTGGAAAAGTTAAAACTTCAGGAAATGTTTGGCAAAATTTCTCACTTTATCATACATGAACCTTTGCCTTCTCTGTCTTTCAAATAGATACATAAGGGTTCCTTTTTGGGAAAGAAATATAGGAGCTGCCACTGCTGATTTGTTTTTACAGGGAATGTATAATAATTTCAATAAAACATTAGAGAAGACAGCTTAATATAAATAATTTTATCAGTGTGTTCCAATCATTTAAAACACTCCATTTCTATGCACAGATGGCAATTGTATATATACATAGTGGTGCTGATTAGTTTTTTATACAAATACAGTTGTGCTTTACTGCTTCTTTTCAAAATGCAGGCCTGTAAATTGGATGACAGATTAAAAACAATGCACTTCCTATGTGGTTTATGCCTTTTAAAATAATACTGTATGTACTAGTTCTTGCTGACTTCTGCGGAAAATACTACTTACCTAGTATCATGTATCATGCTAATCCAATAGCTTTCTAAGGCAATGGCCTGTAACAGGTGTGTAGATTTGGAGCTCTGAGATCATAATCTGCATGCTTGTTTTAAGTAAGTGACTCAGTATGTAATTAGGACAGTCATGTAGCTAGTAATCATAAAAGGAGGTCAACAATGGCTACCCCCATTTTTTTTTAATCACCATTTCCCCATTTAGCAGATGCAAAATCATCCCTTTGAGACACTAAGCATTCCCTCTAGCTGTTAATCTACAAAGTTCAAATATTTAATACACTCTCAAAAACATGGAATTGGCTGGTGTCGGAGCTCAGAGGTAGTAGTGATCTCAACCCTCCATCATGTGAAAGTTCATCATGGGAGAAGGTCACATGACCACTCATGCCTGGAATGAACATGCATTTTGCAGTTGTGGCCAAAGGAGAAAGAAAGGAAAATAGGCTTTTATTTTAGGGGATATTATTTTTGTATTTATATTAATTTTGGGGGTATATTGATTTATATAGCATATTAATTTCACACTTTTTCATTTTTATTTTGTGTTGATAGGACCTTTTTTAAAGTCTGAAGTGCTAAATGCACAGCATTCACTTACTGATCATCTGTTCATTTTACACCACTACATTGTTTAAAAGAAAAGAATAGGATTTAGCCACTTCCACCCCCACGACGTACTCATTCATCGTGGGAGTTTGACTGATTATACCGGGATGATGCCTGCAGCTACAGGACTCATACTGATATTGCTATTTTCAGCTGGCAACAGATCCTAGCAGCTAATTATGATGTATTTCTGGGCTTTCCTGTCCCACCAGGGAAACCCAGGGACTGCAACCAGCAGAAATGCCAGTTGACCATAGAAATGGTTGAGGACCAGAATGCCCCTGATAATCGCTATGGTCTAAGAATTCATAAGCAATGAGTATTTCATCACTTCTGGTTTTGCTGGTTGTAAACAAGCCTTTACTGGCTTGGGGAAGACAACTTGGTTGGATCCAATGCTTTTAAGGGCAGAGGAGATATCTGAGTGTAAATGGACCACAGAACTCTCAGTAGGAAGTACCTGTTACTGCCCATGCTATCACAAGGAATGTTGTTC